>NC_059109.1:27071584-27374709 GCF_020740685.1 Jaculus jaculus | reverse complement strand
CTGATGCTCTTACTGTCTCCCGGAACTAGATGTTAAGTTCCTATTTCTGAGGATACCACATGTTTTATTTGTAAGTCACTTAGAAATCAAGGTGGAACTGAGCTAGAAATCACCTACCTATCACGTTGATTTCATAATGCTTGCTGGAAAGTGCTATGTTGGCTGGTAGAGGACAAATGTCATCCAAAGCCTTTCCCAAAAGTGTATCTACTGTGCGTTCTACACAACTGACCATCCAGGTAGGATGTTCCTGTTGGTGCAATACCGGCATGACTGCTATGAAAGTAACCAGCCACTCTCTGACTAGATTTCAGGCTGTTCCACAGTAGGGAATTCATGTTTAGTACAGAAAACCTAGTCAAAAGCCTATGGCTGTGAAGTTCATAGACCTTAGCAGAAAAGCTACTACTGTTGTATAGCTAAATGGATTGGTGGTGGTGGTGCCCATCAAATTGCCCTCTAAATATTATAATTATACCCATAGATTAGTGTTTTCACCTTTAGTTAGGAAAATCTTTTGCTACTATTATTTAAAATACTTTATTATTTGTTGATTGGAGGGAGAGAGAAAGAGTCATAGAAAGAGAATAGGCACACCAGGGCATCTACTGCAAAAATATTCCGAAAGCATGGGCCACCTTGTGCATCTGGCTTACGTGGGTAATAGGGAATCAAACACCTGGGTCCTTAGGTTTTGCAAGCAAGTGCCTTAACTGCTAAGCAATCTCTCCAGCTATAGAAAAGCTTTTTAAAAAGATAATTAAAAATGTCTCCACAATTGCTGTGACAAGTGGTGAGACCTAACACCCATTAAAGTGTTGAAGATAAATGAATGTTTAGAGCTCTGTATTAAATTAGATAACATACTTGTGCCCTCAAAAACTTAGAGAACAATGAAGAAGTGAGTAGTAAATAATGTAAGAAGCAGAGGATGTGGAGGAATGCCTTGGAATGCCATGTTCTGGACATAAAGTGGTCATTGCATTCATGACCTCATAGCTGTTACCTGCATCATATCTGCACAATATAGAGCCCATCAAAATCTCAACATGCATGATAAAAAGAACAAAAATAACATCTAACTGTAAGAAGATATAATCAGAAAAAAGAGTGTTCAGAGTACAGGGTCAGGACATAAAACAAGGTAATTGGAAGGAATTAAGATCGAACACATTATGCACAAATATGAAAATTGTCCATAAAATGTTTAAAACTTTCAGTTTCTGAAGCTGACAAAGTTTGTGCCTATGGACAACTTTTCCCTATGACCATTGTCCACATGAGGCGATACCCTCCTGCACACATTCTACATGACATGCTTCCCAGTTGCTCTTCATTGAACACTTTTTAAGTGTGTTCCATTTTCTTTATTAGGATTTGGAAAATTATCCTGTTAAACATCCTTTCAAAATGGCCTTTAAAGGCTTATGGTGTATCAGTTTCTTCACTGTATTGATTCCATTAGCATTACTTGAACTTGCTTCTCAGACCCATTAAAATACGGCTCTCTCTAGCTTTGCAAACTTGCTGTGGGCATAACTGACTTAACAGGTATTAAGGTTTACACTATGAAAAGCAATTGTTTCTAAGGTCAAAAATGAACACTCACCTTTCAATATTATCTCTTAATATCAACGACGTCAATGCCCAAAACCGAAAGGCATAGGTTTGCAGACTGGGTTACAAAGCAGGATCCTTCGATTTGTTGCCTTCAAGAAACTCACCTCTCTACAAAGGATGGACACTATCTGAGGGTGAAAGGTTGGAAAATGTTGTTTCAAGCAAATGGACCTTGAATACAAGTAGGGGTCAATATCCTAATATCTGACAAGGTAGAATTCAACATTAGTTAAGAAAGATAAGAAAGGCCCCTTTATATTGATTAAAGGCACCCTCCAACAGGAGGACATTACAATCCTAAACATACATGCACCTAACATGGGGGCCCGCAAATTCATCAATAAAATGCTATTAGAACTAAGGTCACAAAAGACAACACAAAACACAGTGGGAGTGGGTGACTACAACACCCCACTCTCATTGAATGACAAGTCATCCCGTGAAAAAATAAACAGAGAAACATCTGGACTAAATGAGGTCATAGAAGGAATGGACCTAACAGATATCCACAGGAAATTTCATCCAAATGCTGCAGAATGTGCATTCTTTTCAGCAGCACATGGAACATTCACTAAAATAGACCAAATATTAGGACACAAAGAAAATCTTAACAAATACAGGAGAATTGAAATAATTCCTTTCATTCTATCTGACCACAATGGAATCAAACTAAAAATCAATAGCAAGAAAGGCTATAGAGCATACACAAAATCATGGAGATTAAACAACACATTACTAAATGATGAATGGGTCAATGAAGAAACCAAGAAGGAAGTCAAAAAATTTATAGAATCAAACAATAGTCAGAACACAACATACCAAAATCTCTGGGACACAAAGAAGGCCATCCTAAGAGGTAAATTTGTAGCTTTAAGTGCCTATATTAAGAAATTAGAGGGCTGGAGAGATGGCTTAGTAGTGAAGTGCTTGCCTGTGAAGCCTAAGGACACAAGTTTGAGGCTTGATTCCCCAGGGCCCACATTAGCCAGATGCACAAGGGGCGCACACCGCTAAAGTTTGTTTGCAGTGGATGGAGGCCCTGGTATGCCCTTTCTTTCTCTCTCTCTCTCTCCCTCTTTATCTCTCTGTCTGTCACTCCCAAATAAATAAACAAACAAACAAACAAACAAACAAATAAATAAATAAATAAATAAATAAATAAAAGAAATTAGGTCGCAAGTAAATGACCTAATGCTTCACATGAAAGCCTTGGAAAAAGAAGAACAATGCAAACCAAAAATCAGTAGATGGGAAGAAATAATATTAGGGCAGAAATTAATAAAATAGAAACCAAAAAAAAAAAAAAAATCCAAAGAATCAATGAAACAAAGAGTTGGTTCTTTGAAAGGATAAACAAGATTGATAAACCCTTAGGAAATCTGACCAAAAGAAAAAGAGAAATGACACAAATTAATAAAATTATAGATAAAAAAGGTAACATCACAACAGATACCAGAAATATTCAAAAAATCATAGAGACATACTATAAAAGCATATACTCCACAAAATATGAAAACCTGAAAGAAATGGATGATTTCCTTGATTTATATGACCTAGCTAAATTAAATCAAGATGAGATTAATTACTTAAATAGACCTATAACAAACATGGAGATCCAAGCAGTTACCAAAAATCTCCAAACTAAAAAAAGTCCAGGCCCAGATGGATTCACTGCTTTATTTTACCAGACCTTCAGGGAAGAACTAACACCATTGCTTTTTAAGCTTTTCCATAAAATAAATAAAGAAGGAATCCTACCAAGTTCCTTCTATGAAGCCAGCATCACCATGATACCCAAACCAGGCAAAGATAGAACAAAAAAGGAAAATTACAGACCAATCGCCCCATGAACAAAGATGCAAAAATTCTCAACAAAATATTGGCAAACAGAATACAAAAATATATCAGAAAGATCATTCACCCTGACCAAATAGGCTTTATCCCAGAGATGCAGTGATGGCTCAATATATGCAAATCGATAAATGTAATACATTATATAAATGGACTGAAGGACAAAAATCATCTATTCATCTCATTAGACACAGAGAAAGTGTTTGACAAAATCCAACATCCCTTTATGATAAAAGTCCTACAGAGACTGGGAATAGAAGGATCATATCTCAATACAAAAAGGCTATTTATGACTAGCCTACAACCAACATATTACTAAATGGGGAAAAACTGGAAGCTTTTCCACTAAAATCAGGAATAAGACAAGGGTGTCCACTGTCCCCACTTTTATTTAATATAGTACTGGAAGTCTTAGCCATAGCAATAAGGCAAGAGACATACATAAAAGGGATACAAATTGGAAAGGAAGAAATCAAGTTATCATTATTTGCAGATGACATGATTCTATATATAAAGTACCCTAAAGACTCTACTAGCAAACTGTTACAGCAGAAAAACACCTACAGCCATGTAGCAGGCTACAAAATAAATCCACAGAAATCAGTAGCATTCCTATATGCTAACAACAAACACACACAGGATGTAATCAGAGAATCATGCCCATTCACAATTGCATCAAGGAAAATAAAGTACCTTGTAATAAACCTTACAAAGGAAGTAAAGGATCTCTACAATGAAAACTTTAAAACACTTAAGTGAGAAATTGCAGAAGACATTAGGAAATGAAAAAAAAACATCACTTGTTCCTGGATTAGAAGAATCAATATTGTGAAAATGGCAATCTTACCAAAAGCAATCTACAAATTTAATGCAATCCCCACCAAATTCCAAAGGCATTCTTCAAGGAAATAGAAAAAAGCAATCCAAAAATTCATTTGGAATCACAAAAAACCTCGAAAATCTAAAATAATACTGGGTAATAAAAATAAGGTGGGTGGTATCACCATACCTGATTTTAACCTATACTACAGAGCAATAGTTAAAAAAAAAAAAAAAAAAAAAATAGCATGGTACTGGCAAAAAAGCAGATAAGTAGATCAATGGAACAGAATACAGCACCCAGATATAATTCCAGGTAGCTATAGCTACCTGATATTCTATAAAAATACTCATTGGAAAAAAGACAGCCTCTTCAGCAAATGGTGTTGGGAAAACTGGGTATAGATCTCTCTCCATGCACAAGAATTAAGTCTAAATGGACTAAAGACCCCAACATCAGACCTTTAACTCTGAAACTGCTAGAGAAAAAATAGGGGAAGCCCTTCAACATATTGGTCTTGACAAATACTTTCTGAATATAACCCCAATTGCTGAGGCAATAAAACCACTGATTAACCACTGGGACCTCATAAAATTACAAAGATTTTGTACTGCAAAGGACACTGAATAAAGTAAAGTGACAACCTACAGAATGGGAAAAAAAACCTTTGCCAGCTATATATCCAATAGAGGATTAACATCTAGGATATACAAAGAACTCAAAAAGTTAAATAATAAGAAATCAAACAAGCTAATTAAAAAATAGGTTATGTTGCTAAATAGAGAGTTCTTAAAAGAAGAAATATGGATGGCATATAAGCATCTAAAAAAAATGTTCTACATCCCTAGTAATCAGGGAAATGCAGATTAAAACTACACTTAAATTCCATCTCATTCCTGTCAGATTGGCTACCATCATGAAAACAAATGATCATAAATGCTGGCAGGGATGTGAATAAAAAGAACTATTCTACACTGCTGGTGGGAATGCAATCTAGTCCAACTACTGTGGGAATCAGTGTGGAGGTTCCTAAGTCAGATAAAAATTGATCTACCATATGACCCAGCTATATCACTCCTAGGCATATATCCTAAGGACTCATCCCATTTCCTTAGAAGTACATGCTCAGCCAGGTTTATTGCTGCTCAATTCATAATAGCTGGGAAATGGAACCAGCCTAGATGTCCCTCAACTGATGAGTTGATAATGAAGATATGGCACATTTATACAATGGAGTTCTACTCAGCGACAAAGAAAAATGAATTTATGAAATTTGTGGGAAAATGGATGAATCTGGAAAGGATTATACTAAGTGAGGTAACCCCGGCCCAGAAAGCCAAGCACTGCATATTCTCCTTCATATGTGGATCCTAGCTACAGATGATTGGGCTTCTGTGTGTGAAGGAAAAAACTCAGTAGCAGAGGCCAGTAAGTAAAAAAGGAGATATAAAGGGAAGAGAAAGGAAGGGATGGGGTACTTAATAGGTTGGTATTGTATATATGTAAGTAGAAGAGATTAATGGGGGTGAAAAGGCCCAAAGTGAGGTCAGGGGAAGAGATTGAGTAAAGCAAAGGTGGAGGGAGGGCTAATCAAAATCTAAGAGGATACAAATGAATCAGATGGAATCCTCTGGTTTTGGACAATGGAACACTCATGAGCCATAGTTCTTTGTTAGAAAAATTTCAGGGCCAGAGATGGGATACCTCCAGTGAGCTGTTGGCCAGTGAGGTCCCTGATGCCCCCAAAATATTATAGGATATTGCAGAAGCCCTTGGTTTCCCACCAGGAATCGATGATAAGACACTATTGCTGAAGACTCCACATACTTGGGCTGCAAGACCACTGAGAAATCCTGCTGGAACTGAACTGATAACCTCCACCATGTACACCAGCTGACAGAAAGCTGGAAGAAGCCCTTCTACATGTAGTTCATTGGGAGAAAGTGATACCACCAGTGAAGACACTCAACAGTGGACACTGCAAGCCTTATAATTGGCCAGCCAGGCCAAATGAGCCAATGGGGGCGATGGTGGCACGTCTGTCATGGTGGAAACCAACTGCCCTCCAACTGGACTTGAGGCCCTCTCCATGGGAGGGAATACATCCCTGATACTGAAAACTTAAAACAGGGGTAGTTATGAGCCCTAGGGGTTTAACATCTGCTGATGTCTGGATAAATGTATGTACTATGCTTATCAAACTGCCCAGTAAGCACTTCTCTTAATATATACTCTTAAATTAATGCTACTCTCACTTCGGGTAGAGAATCTTCTCTTTTCAGATGGCAGTGACCTTGGGACGACTCAGAAGGTAGAATAGTGCTGGATATAAGTGATTGGAGTACTGAGTAACATCTTGATCACACCTTCCAAGGCTCAGGATCTAATGTGGAAGAAGTGGCAGAAAGAATGTAAGAGACAAAGAAGGGAAGGGCTCCTTACAACGTGCCCCCTCTAGACATAAAATGGCTCGATATCCATGACCTCATAGTGCCTGACTCTACCTACACAAGACCATCATAAGAGGAGGAAAAGCTCATGACATCAAAATAAAAGAGAGACTGATTATGATGAGGAGGCGATATGATGGAGAATGGAATTTCAAAGGGGAAAGTGGAGGGAGGGAGGGTATTACCATGGGATATTTTTTATAATCATGAAAAATGTTAATGAAAATTGTGAGGAAAAAAATACCAAATCAACACCATTTATACTATCATTAATTTGTCAAAAAAGAATAAAAGTCATAATATATTGGGTTTTCTCAGTATTTAGAAATGGGCATTACTATCCACAATATATTTTGCACATGTGTGTGTGTGTGTGTGTGTGTGTGTGTGTGTGTGTGCGCGCGTGCGCTACCTTCTCATCGTTTGGATAAACTTTGAACCAAAATCACTTAATGGAAGAAAAGTTTATTTGGGCACCTCTGCCTCAGCAGGTGGAAAAGAGCAACAAGAGAGATAGCCAATCTCTCAGAATGGGGAGCTGGCTATTCTATCCCTAAGCCCACCTTCAACACTTCTCTTCTAACAAAGTTCCACCTCCCAAATTGTGACCACTAAAGACAAAGTATACAGAACACACAAGTTTATGGGGGCATCTTAGTCACGCCACCACAGTAAATATTTATGTTTGCATATATGTACATAGGTACAATCTGTTATGCTTGCACATAATTTTAATTTGTTTTAATACTAGTTATCTGTATGAATGCATATGTCTGTTTATATACACTTATATAAATTTACATAAAAAGTATAGACATATCTTATGAAACTCCCTTAATATAGTATATTTTTAAAATTTTAGCTAATTTCCAAATTACTATTTAAAACTAATAAGAACCCAAATATTGCTTTCCAACATTGTCCCATATCTTTTTATAGTAATAGTAAAATAAAATAATATTTGTATCTAATGAATATTTGTTAAGTCATTACATGTGACAATAGTATTTATTAATTTCAACATAGTTTTCCAAATTTTAAATGGCATGTAACATAGTAGTGAGAAAGACAATAAAAAGTTATTCAAAACTTCATGTGGCTGGTTATGGTGGCACACATCTTTAATCCCAGCACTCAGGAGGTCAAGGTAGGAGGATTGCTATGAATTTGAATCCAGACTGAGATACATAGTGAATTCCAGTTCAGATTAGTTGAGAGCAAGACCCCACCTCAAAAAAGCAAAAAAAGTAATGTGCATATAGTAAAGTACACAAAATAAACTTACAGAGAATAAACATTTCTATCAGTATAGAATAATTTATCTTGTTTATTTTACATAATAACATTTATTTTATAAAGCATTGCAGTATTCATATTTCATATTTCTCACACTTCAGTAAATGCTAAGTATAAATTGTACCCCTTTGAGGCTGAATATGTTGAACAGGAAGAGTATATTTGTTTATTCTTGTAACTTGTGTCTTTATGGTTTATATTAGAGTACTATGGGCATAGTAAAGAGAGTAAACAAGATTTCAGGAGAATATTCAAATTCATAATCTTCTGTGTTGGAGTGTTTTGACCAGAAAATTTATTAATGCAAGGATAGCAATGATTTATTGGGATAATTTTGGACCATAAACAATAATAAAAATATAATTCAGACATAAATTGTGATATGAATTTAGTGTAGACAAAATGAATGTAAGAATCTATTGTGTTTTATGTATAGTTTTACACACTACAACAGCTTTGAGATTCATATGTTTGATATGGTTGACATACTTGTAAATTTGTGCACCTAAATTAGCATGCAAAATAAAATTATTATCCCTAGAATCTTTGTTTTTTGATGATGTAACTTAAAATTTGATCATAGAAATAAGGACTCATGTAACACATACTTTTAAAGTAGGGGATAAGAACAGAATAAAGGAAAGAGCTTTTACTTTTAAAATTATCAGCAATTTAATAAAAAACTAACTTTCTTGCTTTCTACATTTCAGAAGATTGTTATAAAATGTATTTTATTTTAATATTTTCAGCAAAAAAATATTTAATAATGATAGCATGCATGAATGACTTAGCAAAATCATCTGTGTCTCAAAAAGAAGAATTTCAATATGCCATAATCATTTTAGTTTTTGTACTTAGGTTCCTTAGTAGCTTGGGCTGAAGTTGGTTAAATAATGTGGATGGCTTTACTCTCAGTTCTGGTCATTCTTATTACATTAGTGGACTTCTGGGTTAGGCTCTTATGTTTGCTCTACATATTTTTACTTGTGATATGTATTATTCTCAAAGGACATTCAGACATATACTTACACGTGGAGTTTCTTAGTTGTTTCAATCAATGTCTAGTTTAACAAAAGTTATCATTTTACCTAGTCAGTAGATCTTCATAAGATAATAATAAACTATATTGCAAATTTTCCAATATTGAGAACTAAATTATGTTTCTTTTCCTGATATATACCATGTAATATTCAAATTGTTAATTCTCAATAATAATTTGTCCTTCACTCTTCATATGAAAAGATACATTTTTAATATTTTGAATATCCTCTTCCAGAGATTACATGGACTATATCTTTGTGACAGAAATTTAGTACTGAATCTGCCCGTACACTTTAACTGATTTTTTGGTTCACCAGTGAGAGCATTCTCTGCTATGGTTCTGGCGGTATTGGTGCTTATCTCAGGGCACTGGTTACTGTTCAATGGAGTGAGATAACTCCTGTCTTTGTATGACTGAGAGAAAGAGCAATTATATTTGTAATGATGTTCTTGACCTGGAAGCTTAAGTACTGAAGTGCAAAAATAAATCATTAGCAGAGAACAAAATAATTCAGTAATTTATAAAGTAGTTTAGATATATTTTATGAATTTTTATATAAATCAATATTCAAAGAGGAAACATGCAATTAGCTGAGATTTCCTGGGCAATAGGATCCTACACTAGTTTCCTCAACCATGACAATCTACATTGAAGTGTGTCATGTATGACTACTAAGTCAATAGTATTATTATAAAAGCCTGTACCTTCATTTCATTAATTTTTACATTATATAAATTTACAGTTGTAGGATCCCATTATGAATTTCTTATAATTTTTTAATCTTCTCAAACTCCTTTTGATTGTAACAATTCTTTAAGCTTTCCAAAAAAAAATTATGAATTTAAGAACTATGGATTATTTTGTAGAGTATGTATTTAAAATAAATTACATGACTATGTTTTTATAAGATTTTTATTCTTACCATTTAATCATATTATGCATGTCCTTATTTCATTATGAAATCAATTGAGATTCCCTTTAATACTTTTAGCAATTATCAAACAATACTCTAGCTGTGAAAATTGCTTCCAGTTGGACCATTGAGAACTGTTTCATTTTATTCCTGTGTTACTTTGACACAAGCATATTATGTGGACTGCCATTTATATTTAAGCACATTTTTCATTTTCTGGCACTGCACAATGATTTCATCCAATTTGGAAAACCCAAACTCCAGTCCTAAAGCAAGCACTTCTCCCTGGAAAACCATTTTTCATTAATTAGAAAATAGTGTCAGAGCTCAAGATTTAAACTCTCAATATGCATACTGTCACTGGAGTGTCATGGGACCGGCACTGTCTCAGCTGAGGTATGTGTGAACCATTGCAGCTGCAAATATTCCTGTGTGCTTACTTATATCTATATAATGATTAGCATGAATTTTTACTGACTTCTCTGACTTTACTCCTTATGCACATGAACAATTCTATCTTTCTCTTTTGCTCCTCTCTCACAGGGAGAAGCCTGGTTGCTATCCATCATCATGCATTTCATTAATCCTTTAGTTCTAGTGTGAATGTGGTATAGCTACAGGTCGTTAACCTCTGCCTTCTCTGGGAAGCACTTTATTAACTTGACTATATTCAAGTATAAAAAAATGTTGTAGTCCCGTGGATTCTTTCCTTAAATTCTAGAAGTTCCATTCATTTACAATGTAACATACATCTACCCTTTTTCTCCTACCACTTTCAGCATATGGTTTCACACACTGTGATACAGTTAAATTGTTTTCTCACATAATATACTCTCATCTCTATTCCAGGGCCTCCCAGATTATTTTCTAAAATTTTCTTGTATTAAGTTCATTCTCTTTGCTTGAAAGTGATATGAAATCAACAAATGTATTTTAACACATATCTACCTTTTCATCATCTGAAAGAATAGTTCCCTACCCTTATGTACCTTATTACTTCAATTATTCAGTTTTTTCAAACATTGTATCCCTGGTAACCACTAGCATATGTGAATTTTGCATAGTACACATTCCTAGAGTATTGAATACTTGTGAAAATAACCAATTGTGTTTCCAAGCTGGTTCTTTCAAGCTGAAGATGTGCATCAAAGATACACAGATTATTTTACAATGTAGTAATTCATTTATTTTAACCACATATGAGACTTGGTTTAGTACCTTAACTCAAAATTTAAAATCAGTCTAGGCACAGGAGAACATATTTATTTGCTTTTAGTTTTAGACAAATAGGAAGACAGATGTAAAATATTGGCATCATGGTATTTGTGTGGTCATGTTTACAAATTAGTTTTATAAAACTGAGTGATATTTTGGAGTTTATTTACACTTTGTGAGAAACTGCTAGTATGTATTCCTAAGTCTCCACATAGATTTTTGTTGTTGTTGTTGTTTTGTTTTCTCACTCAAATTTAGTGATCCAGTTTTTCTGCATGCTTGTTATTGTGGTATATTGATTGATTTGTGAAGGTTGTACTAGCTTTTTCACCAATAAATTTTACATGATATTGTATATAAATTTTCCAAAGAAATTTTAACATATTTTGGTTTGAATCAAGTTTAAAATACATGAATCAAAATGTTTGGTATGTCGCACAAGCATGTTAAGGAAATTAAATGTGTAACTATTATGATGAAAATGTTATCATATATAAAATTTATGTCTGTCTATCATAGATAACTAGAGAAAGGGGTGGTGAGATGGCTCAGTCTTTAATCCCAAGGACTAATGTTAAGCTATGAGAAAAAGAAAGGGCATGTGCATTAGTAATCCAAGCAACGGAAAGTAGTACCAGGAGAATTATGAGGTCTGAGAGGCCCCTTCATTCTGGCCTTCACAGCAGTAAAAAGCAACCAGGAAGATCCTGTCTCAAACAAGACAGAGGGTGGAGATAGGTGCTCTGAGGTGGTCCTTTGACTTTCACATGTGTGCCGAGCCCTGTAGTAACTCACATGTGTGCATGCATGCATACACACACACACACACACACACACACACACACACAGAGAACAATTCAGAGTCATGTGCTCCTTTTTTGTGTCTGTCTTTACATGGCTATTGGGGAATTGAACTTGTGCTGGCAGGCTTTGTAAGCAAGTACCTCACTCATGGCTAGAGGATAATTTTTATAGATGGCAGTGAATACTGAGAACTAAGACCCATCATAATGATAAGTAAAGAAAGCCAATTGCCTAGCATGAGAGGACTCATCTCATTATGGAGAAAGTGGTGGATTAACTATTACTGCTGCTCTCACTGCTTGCCTGAAAATCTCTTCTAGGCAGATGGTGGCAGACACTGAGGGGATTTAAAACTCATCAAAGGAGAAAATTAGGGGATCCGTAGAGCTCAACACTAAAAGGACATTAACAGGCCCTCCAAGACTCAGGGAAGAAGGGGCAGAAAGATTGTTTGACACACATGGTGAGAAGGACTATCCTATGGTGTCCTCCCATCCCATCTCCCAACAGAGACTGACTGCTACATTCATAACCCCATGGTGAGCACCACTAACCAACCTCAGTGGTATTGGGGCACGGAAGATGGTGTGTAAGACTCTAGACCAATGGGAATATGACTAAGTTTCAAGATGCTTATATGTTAATGTTCTCAATAAAATAAAAGAAAGAGCTCATATTACCAGAAATGGATGATGGGCCATCATCATTGATCACATGACCATTAAATGTAACTGTGAAAGAGAAAAAAAGCTCTATGCCAATAATTGTCAGCTGGGAATCAATAAACTGAATTGTACAAAGTGCAAAAACAAACAAACAACAACAGCAAAAAGCAATACCACTAGGCTATGTTGTATCTGTAACATGTCCATTTATATACAAGTTTCTTAGAGAATTTTCTTTCTGGCTTGAAATGTGAACATAGTGAAGCTCATTATGCTTCTAATTTCATGCAATTTGTTGCTGGAAAACAGCCTTGAGTGTAATTTTATGAAAACTCAGGTGATTGGGAGAAGGCTCGGAAGTCAAAGGTGCTTACTTGCATGACTTGCCAGCCAATGTTCAGTTTCCCAGTACCCACAGACAGCCAGGTGCACAAAGTGAGGTATGCCTCTGAAGTTTGTTTATAGTGGCAAGAGGCCCTGATGTGCCCATCCATTCTCTTTGTCTGTCTGTCTCTCTTCTCTCACAATTAAATAAAAAGACAAGTTAAAAACAACTTGGTTTCCAGCATAAGTCCTTAAATATTGGCAAATAACTTGGAATTTTGAGATTGCTGCACAAATCATGAAGTTTAGCATCCTTAGACATCATTAACATAGTGTTGCAACATTTTAAATCTGAGAGTAGGGACTGTAACATTATGACAGGCAGATGACAGATGACAAGGCTCTCGTCAATTTTCTCACTTTCATTTTCTTTTTACGTGCCCAAGGTTTTGGAATGCCTTCACAGGGAGAACTGCAATATGATTCCTTCCATTTTCCTTTCCTAAGGTAATGCAATTCATGGATAACTTGTTATCTGGGCTTTTGTTCTTATGGTAATTATTCCTGTACCTAATGTAGGCTTATAGGTTAAACAGCTTTAATGATTTCCTCAAAGCTGATTTAGGTCTTTTGAGCTAAAAGCTCACTTGAAATATCTTCTTGATATAATATAGAAACATTAGGAAACAAGGGTTTTTTTTTTTTTTTAAATTTACCTTTCAAAACACTTTTAAGACTACTGTCTTTGATTCATATCAATACACTTTTAATTCTGAAAGACAATCTTTGAAATGTCCATCCTATTTTCTAGGTTCAAAGTACCTCAGTGCCTCTACTCAGTGTTTACTTGACACGTTTTCCTACACTTTCTCCCAGTTGTACCATAGCACTATCAATGCATTCAAGAAAGCCTTACAAAGCTTACATTTGATAGCATGTTTGGAGAAAACTAAAGGATTTTCACATATAAGACACCTCTTATTATACAAGGCACTTTTTGTTCAGGCTCTTGCTAATATGTTTTTTCTTTTTTTCTTTTCTTCTGTTTCTGGTCTAACAAGGTCAATTGCTACCTATTTAATGAGCCCAGCTTTTAGCACTATGAACACTAAAATGTTCATGTTCTCTGAACTCTAGTCCTGACTGACCGTTCAACAAACTGCTACCATGCCAACAGGTTAGCAAGCATCTATTTGCAACCGACAACGGGCACATTTCTCCTGCTGATGTTGATTCATTCTATTCTCATTGTGCAAAGGATACAATTAAAAAGCAACACAACAATTAGGGATTATATTCCTTAACCTCTCCAAATAACCAAACTTATTACTAAAGAAGCATACAGAAAGACGTCTGTCTTAATCCTTATGATTTAAAACCCTTAAGTGTTGTGTAATTGTTCCTGGGAGGCGCAGTGTGGGAGCTATTTACAAGGGATGAATGGATCCGTGGATTTATAAGTGCACGCTCCATTACGCTCATAGTGTATTGTTTCTTCATTTACATCTTGCTTTGGGCGACGAAGAACATTATTTTGGCAATTTCTAAACCGCTGTTCTGAAATCTGTTGACTTGTTCTCAAGGCTCCTTTTTTTTTTCCCCTCCCCGTGAATTGAAATCCATTTGCTAAGTAAAAATTCCACCACGCATTTGTCAGATAAATTTCATTCTTATCATACTTGGCTGGTGGCAGTGTAGTAGTCTGAGAAGAGTGTGACTTGCGGTGATGGAACAGGAAAATAAGAGAGCTAGAAGAAAAATGAAGTACACTCTTATAAGCAATCATGTAAATATGTAACCAAAAATGTCCTTTTAAATACCATAGTCAGATGGAGAAAAAAAAAAGACAAAAAGCATCAGCAGTCGTATTGAAAAATATTTTTTTATCAGATTTGTGATCTGTTTGAAGCAGCAGAAAGCATTGAGCTTGTGCCTCTGCTTAAAATGAACCTTATGAAGAAAATATATGACCTGAATCTGAAGTAGTAAAAATATACTTGAACTTATAAACAAGTAGCTGATTTTATAAGAAAATAGTATTTAGTATGCCCAAATTAACAGTTTTCACCAAATTTCTCCTTGGTAAACATTTTAAAATTAGCAATATTTTCCATATCTTAGAGAAGCCCATAAATGTTAGGGGATTTTTTTGGGGGGGAGGGGTCTAGTAAATCATTGTTGTTTTTCAAAATGTAGGCTATCACTCAAAATTATTGTATGCAACATAACATTAATAAATTAATCAGTAGAGTTTTCCACTAAGTAGTTATATCTCTTCCAATAGTTTGTTAAATTTATCAGATAAAATGAGCAACTATGATAAAGTCAGAAGAAAATACAATTCTGGAATTCAGAATTTTCTTTCTACTCTGCTACATTGCACAGGTTAAAAAAAGAGCAATTTTCTTTCAGTCAGAGTAATTAACTTTAGGTAAGTGTATTGTATAGAAAATTGGTTATATGCATCACCTTTGGCAGTTAAATGTTTGGATTAATTGTTTAGCAGGTTGGAACAAAATGCCTCTATAAGCATCTTAGGACTTACTTCCCAAAATTCACCTCTCCTGTCTTTTCAGAGTCATGACTTGCAAAAATTGTGCTGTCCTGCAGAGGCATGTGTGGAGTTGACCCAGAGAAGCAGTTGATATCCATATGTATCCTGAAAGATTTCCAAGGTATCAAATTTGGTCATTTCTCAGTCAATCACACAATAGTTGATAACACATTTTTTATTAGATATGGACATGGTTTGCGTGCAAGCAACACATGGTGGTACCATCCTTTCCCTCCTCCTTGCCTCTTTTCTGAAGAGACCTTCCTTGTTGGGGATGTAGGTCAACCCCATGGGGATTGTGGGTCATGCATGGAGGCAATGCCTCTGTGCGAAAGTCCCAACTTGTGGCCCTAACCATCTTTCCAACCTTGTTCTGCAAAATTCCTTGAGCCATGCTGGGGGCATTTGAAGTGTACTGCAGTGACGGGCACTTCAGAGCCTCTGGATGTCTGGTTTGGTAGGTGTTGAGTGTCCTTAGCATATATCTCCATCACCCTTGTGCTGATATTAGATTTACTAAGAAAGCAGCTCTCTTGCTTATTTTCCCAAATCCTCTGTTATTTCAGCTGGGGTCGCGGTGGAATGCATTGGGGCATTTATCTCCACAGGTCCAGTTCCTGTCTGAAAAGAGAAACGGATGCTCCAGTGGAAAATGAAATCAACACCAGTTAAATGGGATAACCATTACTAATTCAGAGAAAATTAAAAAGGGTGTAGACCCTCTTATAGTCCAAGGTTAGTGGGAGCATGACAGTGGGTAGTAAAATCATTATCTGGATTATGATTTTGACTTGTTTCCTAGTTCCAGATATGGTTTCCTTTTCACTCAGTGGATCTGTTTGCCAATACAAGAGCAGTTGGTTACCCACCATGGCTGTGTGCCACAATTGCATTTCTGTGAGCATCATAACAGGTTGTTTGCTTCTGAGTCACTTAGACTTTGAGTTGCTTGGACAGATGTTGGCCATTTTCCCCTGGTAGCTCATGTAGCACTTTCCAGAACTAGATGGGCTAATTGTTTGGGGACTGGCTTTCCTCCTTATTCCAACCAGGTCTCTCCATGGCCTGTGCCAATAGTGTTTGGTGTCTTCAGCAGCAGGGGCTTACCATTAATCTCTGGTAGGTAATTAAGGGCTTTGACAGAAGTCTGTCTCATTTGTTTTGGGTGATCTAGTAGGTATCTCTGATCAATAGCTCATTGTGGATGTAGACCACATCCTGATACAGGGAATTACAGGCCAGTGCCAAGGGAAAAGAAAAAAGAAGAAAAAAAAAAGAAGGAAAAGACAGAGAAGAGAGAAACAGGAGAAATTTGAGGTTAGGTTTCAGCTCGCCTCTCTAGGGCCCTTCAATTCAGGTGCTACCCCCTAAGGTCCTCTTGAGGGTTTTACATTTCAGTCTGACTTCCAGAATATAGGATTCTACAGTAACAGATCAATTTGGGTTCAGTTTTGTGTCCCCCCTTTCCCTTATCCCAAGCCCTATCCTCCCTATTTTTAAATTTTTATTTATTTATTTGAGAGAGACAGAGAGAGAGGGAGAGAGAGAGAGGGAGAGAGAGAGAGAGAGAGAGAGAGAGAGAGAGAGAGAGAGAGAGAGAATGGGCCCACCAGAGCCTCCAGCCACTTCAGACTCTACATGTGTGCGCCCCCTTGTGCATCTGGCTAACGTGGGTCCTGGGGAATTGAGCCTCGAACCAGAGTCCTTAGGCTTCATAGGCAAGCACTTAACCTCCAAGCCATCTCTCCAGCCCCCCATCCTCATTATTTTGAAAGCATTCATTTCTATGTTAACAGTGTTTATCTACCCTCCTAAAACAAAGTAGCAACAGTCATACTTTTAAAAATTAACTAATGATCTGTTAGAAACTGAATGATTGAAATCCAAACCCATTTAATTATAGCTCCCAGTGATCACGACTGTTGAATTTGAAAAATAATACATATGATATCAAGGATACTCTGAGCTGCTTGTTCATCATACTTAAAGACAGATCGTGCACACACAGAGAACCCAATAATTACAAGGAATAAACACTCAGACAGTTATCACCTCTTTCACATGTAGAAATCTGACTGCATCTACTTGCCTTTCTCCTATATGTCCTTATGTATGGGCAAGAAAGAAAGAATTCCTTACAGAAAATGCGCTGAAACTATGGAAGAGTCACTGAATCAAGTAACAACACAGGCCACATGATTTCTTTTTATTGGGTAGATTCTTGTGCTTGTTCAGGGGACGACTGAATGGGAAATGCAGAGGCGATGAAAGAAAACATAAGTGCAAGACTCCAATGTAAATAAAAATAACTCACTACCTACATTCGTATGGTGACTAAGCATAGTGCTGAGCACACCAGCTTTTTTCTGTTTTGCAATATGAGTGGTTTCGTACTGTTTTCCATATTTTTCGTGATAAGCTGGTAACTCTTCAAGCTCCTGGTAGAAGTAACAGTCAGTTGGCATTTGACTCCATTCTCCATGATTGCATGTGCATGGGCCCAGCATTATGAGAAAATCTGAACTCTTCACTTGCTCATGGTACAAGATCCTGGAGAAACTACTGAGCACTCACGTGTGTTTGTAAGTCAGCTTTGCCGCAAGTAGCCAAGGAACACAGCAGCATTATGTTGACCACAATGTTTGGTGCGCATGGAACAAGGGATTGTTTACTTGATCACTTCAAGCTGACTCCACCCAAGGCAGGGGTCCCACTAATTTTGTCTCACATAGCCACGTAATGTAAATCAAGTGCACATTGAAATCTCTGTAGGCAGGGATCATGTCTACACTAAAGGTTAGCGTGTGTATGTATAGATGAATTAAGACATGTGTGGATCTATAGATATGCATACATGAATGACCTTTAATTTGTTTAATATAAACAAGGTAAGAAAATATGCCAAAACTATCGTATGTACTTCTCCAAGCTCATGCCACTTTTCTTTCTTTCTTTCTTTCTTTCTTTCTTTCTTTCTTTCTTTCTTTCTTTCTTTATTTATTTATTTATTTCTTTTTTTCAGGGGAGAACATGAACCCAGTACCCCACTACCACAAATTATGCAGTCGAGTTTCCCACATTTGGGGAAATCACAGGGGTCAGCACATCCGGAGTGCAATGGATAAGCCTCACCCTGGGAAGACCACCTTTGTGATCATAGTATCACCCCTGCCAGGTATCTCACTTTCTTTCTAACTGTGATGTTTAGTTTTTGTAAGTTTCCTTTATTTACTTATTTAGTTATTTTACTGACTCTGATGTCTTCTTGCTGGGAACTTGATTTTCTTGCCAATTCCCATCTACCTTCTAAATTAGACCTCAGGTGGTACTTCTCTAATTCGGGTAACTCAAGGAAAGATAAGGTCATGTTCTGCATTAACAAACAGTGTTGATTCATTATTAAAATGAAATATTTAAGACATAAGTTAACTGTGTTCATCAGCTTTCAGTTATTATATGAAAATAGTTTTGTTTCAGTTCTCCATGATGAGGTTTTGGTGCATTCTCTGGTCCTTTTGGATTTCAATGAGGCAGCATAAGGCGGGTTGCATATGGTGGAGAAAAGCCACACACCTTGTGGAAGGGAAGAGGAAAAATAAAAAAGGAAGAAACACATTCCCACAATTATTTTGAATAACTTCTCCCTAAAACCTGAACATCTCACACTCTGCCTCATCTCTTAAAATCTCCAGCATCTCCCAAATGCATCAAGCTGAGAACCAACTCATAACATATTTGCCTTTTGGGGACATTGAAAATCCAAACTGTAGCAATTTCTTATCTACACTATATTTTAATAAGACATTGAATTATTATCTTTTTTTATTAAGTGGAAACCTTATATGGACACATCATATGTTGGTACCGTCATTTCCTTCTTCCTTGTTCCCATTCCAGTAAGGACCCTCTTTAGTGGGATTACTGGTATTCACCATGGATTTTTGGGCTATGAGTTGTGAGAGCAGCAAGTCAGTCATCGTCGAAGGGCAATATATCTGGATACTACCTTCTATCCTGTGGCTCTTACATTCTTTCTGTTCTCTCTTCTGGAAAATTCCCTGAGCCTGGGTGTCCTTTAAGTCTACTTTAGTGTCGAGTTCTCAGCAGCTTCTGGATTTTTGCTTTGGTACGTTTTGAGTAGCCTCAGTGTCTGTCTCCATCACCCTGGCACAGGTTGTCAGGCTCTCCATGGAAGCAGCACTCTTGCTCATCCCACTAGTTTCTGTTAGTTTCACATGGGCCCTGGTTGATGTGCAAGTGGTGGTTTAGCTTTCACCAGAGTCAGCTATCTTCTATTATCTTATTGATAGATATTGGATGTCCTCAGTATCCTTTGTTTTTATTGAATCCTAAGCACTAAAGGTCAAAATAAGAGACAATGACCTTAATCTCTGTTCTGAAAGTTATTATTATGGATTTTCAAATTGAAACATTTTACCTATTAATTTTGATGTTTATATTTACCATTTATATTTACATTAATAATGACATTGCGAATTTATGTTTCAATGTTGTTTAATTGGTTCTTTTTTCATACATGCCATCTTATTTCCTTAATTGAAAATCACATCTCTACTTTCTTTTGTATTCCAGAATATTTTTGTCTTAAAATTGTCCTCTATATCACCGTGGACATAACATTACCTTTTGTGACTCACAGGGAAATGGGTCATATTTAATACCAGATTTGGTGTCTGAAACAAATTTTTCTACAATGTACAGATATTAACCTAACTTAAGAACTGTTAAAAACACATCGAGTAAAAGGCTATCAGTTTATGAAATAATGCTGGGGAACTTCCTAGATACCTATATCAAAAAGAATAAAAATTACCATCAATGACATTGTATAAATCAAAATGGATCAAACACTATAAGAAAAACCTGAAATTTTTAACCCCTGGATGAAAACATAATGAAATAATTTAAGATATAGGCATAAGCAATGCTTTTTCAAAAACTCTCTAATAATTTAGGAAATAGTACTAAAATTAACAGATTTAAAATTTTTGTTTTATTTTTATCTATTTGTTTGAGAGCAACAGACAGAGAGAAAGAGGCAGATAGGGAGAAAGAGAATGGGCACGCCAGGGCCTCCAGCCACTGCAAACAAATTCCAGATGTGTGCGCCCCCTTGTGCATCTCTCTAACATGGATCCTGGGGAACAGAGCCTCGAACCAGGGCCCTTAGGCTTCACAGGCAAGTGCTTAACTACTAAGCCATCTCTCCAGCCCCATAAACTATTTTAATTACCTAAAATTCAACAGCTTCAGCATAGAAATGGTATTGATTTACAGAGAGAACAGAAAGCCTGAATAACAACAAAAAAATTATCAGCTACTTATCTGACAATGGGCTAGTGACCAGGATATATACAAAGTCAATCACAAAATGACAAATAATGTGATCAATAAATGAACAAATGAATTTAAAAGACAGCTACAAAATAAAGAAGTGTAAATGGCCAATGGATATTAAAAAAAAAAAAAAAAATACACAGCCATTAGTCAGCAGAGAACATGGAGATACTTTTTTACCCCAGTCAGAAGAGCTCTTACAAGGAAACAAACAGCAATACTAGCAAAAAACTTGGGAAAAAGGAAACTTTTACACTGGTGTTGGTAATGTGTTTCTACCATGAAATCAGCATGCAGAATTCTTCAAAAAACAAACATGAGAACTGCTTTGTTATCTAGTTCTACGACTCTTGAATGTATACCCTAAGGAATTCCAGGGAAGAATATCAGAGATACCCGAATGATCATGCTTGTCATGGCGCTCTTCAAATATCTGGATGTCCTCAGCATCCTTCATTTTTATCGAATCCCAAGCACTATGGAATCAGTCTATGTACCTATCATTGGGTTATGGAGAAGGAAAATAAATACATATACAGTGTTTAATCAATAATAATCTATTAATCCATGAAGTAAGCATGTCATTTTGGGGAGGTGGAGGAACAAGAATTTATAATCTTAAACCATATTATAGCTAGGCTCATAGTGACAACCATGACACGGATTCTCTTTTGTGGAACTCATTCAGGAACAAAGAACATGAAGATGGCAGAGGACTGTTAGCAACTGGGAAGATGAGGTAATGGTGGGTATTATCAAGGTATGTTATATATGAATAAAAATATCATAATGAAAAACTTATATACTTAGTATCCTGTAACTAAAAAAGACAATATTATTTTTTTGGAAAAAAATGAACCACAGGAAGTTACTTATTTAGTATTTTCTGTAATTAGTTTTCAAAGAATAAATAATCACCTGTATATCTTTAATAAAGTGTAAAATTGTCCTCAATAGTACAAGAGGCAACTTGGGTGAGAGACACTGTGTAGGTTGTCAGTGTGTGCTTTCCCAAACACTCAGGAAACAGATTAAATGACAGACCAGTGACAAAACCCAGTGAGACCATGACAACTTTTCCTTTCCCCAGGTACATGTAAATTCCTTAGAGCAGTGGAAGTTGCACTTAGAATTTGGCTGACTTTAGTAAGTAATGCAAAGTTGTTATAATTAAAAGCTTCTCAACAGTAGCTTCTTTCATGAAGCATTAAGTTCTGCTTTATGAGAGTGATTTTGGTGAATAACAATTTATAGTCTTTGTTAACTAGCAAGCAGTTCTATTCTGTTAATTACTAGAGGAAATTATTGACAAATATGTCTGCATTTTGTGAAACATAGGAAAATACAAAAATTTCATACAAAATAAAAAATATTGTAATCACAAAATATCATCTATTTTTAAAATTACAAAATACTACTCATGAAATACATTGTAATTATTTTAGAAAATAATTTAACTAACAAGATAAAAATTTAGACAAATAATTTGTAATATTTAAATATATATATATTTTATTTATTTATTAGAGAGATTGAGAGGGGGAAAGAGAATGGGTGTGCCAGAGCCTGCAGCCACTGCAAACTCCAGATGCATGCGCCCCCTTGAGCACATGGCTAATGTGGGTCCTGGGGAATTGAACCGGTGTCCTTTGGCTTTGTAGAAGAATACCTTAACTGCTACGCTATCCCCAGCCCCATTTTAAATATTTTTTAATGTAGTTAATATGATTCTATCTTAATTCAAAAAAGTGTTCTGTTAAAAGTAAACAAAAATAAAAATCACCCTAATATGATGATTATTTAAGAAGTTTAGACATAGCTCCCCTTTGTGGTCTTCAGAAATTATCACATACAAATGGACTTTTTTTTCTAGTCCAAACAACCACTTAAAAGGGATTCAGATTTTCTGAAATGCTGGTGTGTACGCACACGGCATCCTTCTGTCTGTTCCCGATCCTGATTCACCACTGTTTGCCCTGGCACCTCCACAGGGATAACTTTTAAGGTGATACTAGAAAGACACCTGTCGAACCCCAAAGGGTGATACACAGAATCCAAATTACCATCACCAGCTACAAGAAGTCTCTGAAGAAGAAGTGAATAAATTTGAGCCAAAGTAGCAAAAGAAAGGAATCTGCAAATGAAGGGACCAGCTTGCATGCCCACCAAGTAATTGAGAATTACGACAAGAAAAACAACCGTCTGGGGATGGGAAGCTGAGGAATGCTTGGAATTCTCACTGTAAACTTCCTTTATAAACAGTGCTTATATGAAAATGTGTGAACAAGAATCCTAGAGTAATACAAACTCATCCCAAAAGTGTAGGTTTTCTTGTTGTTTGTGTGTTTTGTTTGTTTGTTTTTTGGTTTTGCAATGTAGGGTCTTACTCTAGCTCAGGGTGACCTAGAATTCACTATGTAGTTTCAGGGTGGCCTTGAACTCACAGCAATCCAACTACCTCTGCCTCCCGAGTGGAGTGCTGGGATTAAAGGAGTGAACCACCATGCCTGGCTCTGAAAGTGTATTTTTATGTGTTAGGTTCATGCACAAGTTAGCAGTTTTAACCCTTCAAAAGGTATATGTAGGAATTGGCTCATTGATTTTCAATTTTCATTCTAATTGTCAAATGTAAGGTTCACTTTTAGAGCCATCAGTATATTAAAATATATTTTAAAATCAAAGTTGTATAATGGTATCAAAATGTTCAAAGGAAATACCGCAAAATGAGAATTAAGAATAACTTTTTTCCATAAACTGTGTAAAAATAGTGCATGTGTGTGTGGGGTGTGTGTGTGTGTGTGTGTGTGTGTGTGTGTGTGTGTAATATATATATATATATGCAGATCCTCATGCACTATATGTGTTGATCTGCAGAGGACAGAGGAGAATGTTGGATGTCCTTCTTCCCTTGCTCGTCTCTGTGTTCCCTTGGCATGTGTAGTCTTTTTCCAATTTTGTAGCTTGCTAATTTTGCCAGACTCTCCAGTCTATGCTCCCCCACAGGACTGTATTTCAGACACTCATGGCCATACTAAGCTATATACATGAGTACGAGAGAATCAAACTCAGCATGTCTCAGGCCCTCAAATTTGCATTGGAGAAGTGTGCTTACTGGCTGAGCAACCTATATAGCTCTCTATAAACTACTTCTAATAAATCCTATGAATAGTGGGAAACATTGCAGAATGGGAAACATACTTATACAAACTATAATAAGTCAGAAATAAATATATGAAGTTATGTGTAGGTATAGAATGATTTATCGTTATCTTTATAGGAATTCATTAAAACATTGGAGACACATGGACCTCTTTTGGCATTGAGATTAAAATCACCATGTGTGCTTTGGCAGGAAAGGCCATTGGGATCTGCTCAAGTCAGACAGAGCTCCTTTCCAGGGATCTCTGAATGTGATCTTTCTCACAGAGTCAATAGTTCTTAAGCAAGGCTCTCTGACCACCTGCCTTCTGGACACTCATTCCAGATCACTGTCCTGATATTGAGAGTTTCAAAAACATGGCTAAAATATTTCAGAATACAGTTCCAAAACTGACATGACAGGGATCTTCCCCACTGTGTCTCCATGCTTGCTGATTTGTTCTACCTAGGGTAAAGAGGTGGATTTTTGCAGACAATGAGAACATAGCTTGAATTCTCACACAGGTAGGTCTATGCACATGTGTAAAAGTCCTCTCATGGCTTGACAAGAAACTTGGTCTCGGATAGAGAAAGTAACATCATACAAAGGCCAAGCACAAGATTTCCCCTTACTGAGAAAATTCTGTAAATTCTCCAACCTCACCTGCCACATTGGGAAAGTATGCTTATTAACTAAGATCTACTACATATTAACTTTTAGCTTATGTACATCACTGGTCTTAGACAAGCACACGTGAGCCATCTTAGTGCTGTGAGCTCCAGATATGCGAAGGATACACTGAGCAAGGTTGGGCATTAATTTCTTGTCTCCACAGTCTCTACTATAACGGGTGCTACTGGCTGTTGTTGTTTGGAATTATGTGAGCCTTGTGGCTAAACCAAGGAGCTCTTTTGTCATAAAATTCTGGAGCCACAAGTAAATGATAGATTAATCCTATTTCAGTTGAAGTATTTTTCTGCTTATATTCCCTCCATCCTAGCTATCTGTTATTGGTTTAGATCTCTTGCTTGCTAGATAGTTCTTTTTCTTGTCTGATGTGCTGGGTCAAAGGAAAGTCGTTATAAAACTTGTCTTTTGATTTGTCTATCTGACAGGCTGCGTTTCCATTTGATAACTGGCAAAACATTACCAGGATGCGGTTGCAAACTTGGCCCTTGCTCTATCCATGAGTTTACTGATTCTCTTGAGTATCTTCTAGGGTGTTTTCTGTGGTCTAGTCTACTCAATTTCTTTTGATCATTTAGTATCAGACTTAGTCTTTACAGTGAGAGGAACTCTTCCTCTCCTTTTTTATGTCGTTGTTGTTGTATTGAGGTAGGGTCTCATTCCAGTCCCCACTAATTTGGAATATAGGAATACAGTTTGTAGACCCAAGCTGGCCTTAAACTCATAGTAATCCTACCTCTGCCTCTTGAGTGATGCGAAGGTGTGCTACACTACACTTGGACCTCCCAATTTTAATTATGAATTCAAACATCCCCTGAAATGGAACCCTGTGACCCTGTGACATTTTTGCATAGTGACATGGCCTCTCTATAAGCTATTGATGTTTACTGGACAATTTTACATCATGGTTCATTCACTCAGATATTGATTTGCATGAAATTATATGCATACCAGTTATTAACAGAGACATGATATTAAAATAGCATGTGAATGGTACTTAATTTTTTCTAAATCTATTTATTATATAATCATAATTTTACATTATTCTTTTCTGCTTATTTGTACTTTTTTTTTAATTTAATTTATTAGTTTTCATTTCAGTGAATACAGGCAGTTTGGTACCATTATTTAGGCTCATCTGAGATCTACCCCCTCCCATTAGACCCTCCTTGTTAATGAAAATGGGTCATGCATTGTGGAGATAGCCCCCAGTTATTAGTATGATAAATGTCTCTGCAAATCATGACCCAACATGTAACTCTGACATTCTTTCCGCCCCCTCTTCCTCAAGATTTCCCTGAGCCATGTTGGGTTCATTTTTGGTCTGCTTCAGTGCTGAGGTGTTGGGGACCTCTGAGGCTTTGGCTCTCTGATTTGGTAGGAGTTGATTTTTCTCTGCGTTGATCTCCTTCCCCTTTGTGCTGGTATCCAGTTCACAGGAAAACATCACCCTTGCTTATTTACAATGTAATCATATCACCACATTTACAAAGGGAGAAAATGTTATAATCTATTTTAAAGGATTCTAGATACCTTAATATTTTTGTTACTCTTAGCATGTTGTATGCAGTAAAGAATAATAGATAATATTTCATTATTGCCCATTTCACTATTTTCTTTAAGATAACATGAATTGGTTCACCATATATACATCATATGCATATATATTCATATATTCCAATGTGGTTATAATATATATTATAACTATATGTGTGGTAACTAATAAGCTAACACAATAGATCTTTGTTATGATTTTTTTTGTACAGTAAAATTTTCACACTTTTGAAGGGAAAGGTATTACATTTTTATAAACTTGGCTTTCTACATCATATTGTATGTATAGTTAGTAAATAATTTTTTTCAATATGATGTTCCAGGAATTAACTTTTACAATTTGTTTTGAGATTTAATAATATTACTTTTCAAAAACACTATACATATATATATATATATATATATATATATATATATATATATATATGTATATAATGTGTGCATATGTATATGTATATTCTTGTGTGGGAGTGCTGTGTGGACATCAGATGATAAACTCAAATGCCTGTGCTCAACATCCACCCTAAGGCAGGGATGCTATTTGTTCATCGCTGCATACACCAAGCTTGATTGCCTTTGAAATAACAGAGATCCTCAGGACTGTACCTCCCATATTGCTCTAGGAGTGATGGAGTTACAGAAACATGCCACTGTGTCTAGTTTTATGTAGGTTCTGAGGAACTGAACTCCAGGTCTTATGTGTGTATTATAAGAGCATTCCTCATTGAGCCAACTCTCCTGAACCTCTTTTTTTCTATTTATCTTTTGTCCAACTTTGCATGTGTTAGGTAATGACTCAATCAGTGAGCTGTATCCCAGCAATATTTTTAGTACAAATAAATAAGCAGCAGCAGTAGACATGGCTCAGGCAGTAAGGTGCTGAAGCACAAGGTCCTTAATATGGATCCCAGTACTCATATAGAAGCCAAGCACTATACCACATGCCTATAATCCCACTGCTGATGAAGGAGAGACCAGAGGGTCCCTGGGACATAGCTAGCTAGTCTAGTCAAATCACTAAGCTGTAGGTTGAATAAGAGCTCCTGTTTCAAACAAGACGGAGAGTAACTGAGAAAGACACCTTCTGACCTGTGCACTCACATGCAACCACACAGAAATGCATGCATAACATACACACATGCAATTAATAAAAATTAAAAAGCAAGCATAAGGATATGAATATATTAGATTTAATAAATATATCAACTCAAAAATTAGTATAATTATATTACAAACTCTAGTTATGTTAAATTATAAATTTAGTAGCAATAACTACTTTATTTAATTCCAAAATTTTTTGTATATATAAAGTTATATATAACATAATGTATATAGTTAGGAAAGTTTTACATGAAATATATTTTTGGGGGGGAGGGGGTTGAGGTAGGGTCTCATGCTAGCCCAGACTGACCTGGAATTCACTATGGAGTCTCAGGGTAGCCTCGAACTCATGGCAATCCTCCTGCCTCTGCCTCCCAAGTGCTAGGATTCAAGGTGTGCTCCACCATGCTCTACATATGAGAGATTTTTAAGGCCAAATATTGGTATATTGTTTACAATTCTACAATGGTTAGTTCCTTCAGGAAATAATATTGAAAACATAGGCTGATACTGTTGACTTTGAAGTTGTTAAGTCTTAATTTCTGTAACATATGATAGATAACATACAATCCACAGTAGTAAACTGATTCAAATTACAAATTTAATTTATTCTTTCAAAGGAAAGACATTTGCAGTAATTTTCATGTAGAAAAAAATAATACAAATTGATTTCCTATCCTTAATTGAAAAATCGAAATTGTATCCAATTTTTTTTGAGCTTTTATTTATTTACATAAAGCAATTAATGCAGAAAAATATTTGTATCAATTATATTTTCTGTTCTGTTTTTAGTGATAGATTATAATCAATTATATAATCAGCTTATGTTCCCGTAATGCCATAAAAATAGTTAAAGCTTTATTTATTTAATATTTTTATTTGCAAACAGGGAGAGAAGGGTGGGAGAGAGAGAGGGAGGGAGGGAGAAAATGGGCATGCTAAGGCATCATGCCACAGTAAAGGAACTATAGATGCATGCACCACTCTGTGTGGCTTTACACAGGTACTGGGGAATTGCACCTGTCTGTGAGGCTTCACAATCAAGTATCTTTAACAACTTAGCCATCTCTCCAGTATGATTTTTTTTTTTCATGAATGTCATGGGGTTTAAAATGTAAATGTCCATATAGCATCATGTATTTGGAATTTAGTCTCATTCTTAGTCCCCAGTTGTTAGATCTTTGGAAAGGAGTATCTAACTGACAGAGGTGTGTCACTAGTTGTGGCCTTGAAACTTGTTTGTTCTGCCTAAATGGGTGTTTATTAGCTCAGTTTTGTTTTTTTTTTTGTTGTTTGTTTGTTTTTCACTTTATCCTTGTTGAAATGTGACAATGTGAGCAAGTTTTCTGTTCCTGCAATTCTTTTCCCTTGAAATTTTTAAGCTGTAGTAAGTCCTTACTTCATAAGCTTGTGCTGGTCATGTGTTTATCCCCAGCAATAAAAAGATAATAGCTAAAGGAAATTAGTCCTGAGAAGCTAGTCTGTTGCTGCAGTATACCTGACCATACATTTCTTTGTCTTTTGGAGCTTTTTTTGATGGAGGAATATGGAACAATTTAGAAATTGGATCACAAAAACTTTACAGTACTGTAAGGAATGCCAATGGTCCGTTCTGGTGAGAATTTGAAAGACCAAAAGGCACAGGCAAGTGTGGACTTTGTCCTCCCACTATTTCCCCATCATACTTACTTCTATGTCTTGTTTATTTAACATTGTTTTAGACCCACTGATTAAAAATAGAATTACCTGCATAATCATAGAGTGGGTGTATTTACTGGAGAATGGCTACTCCTCCACTGACTACCCCCCCCTAAAGGACATGACTTCCCTCCCAGAAATCACCAGTTGCCATGGTTTACTCTGTAATATTTAGGATCTTATTGATCTGTCTTTAATCTATGTTGTGATATTGACAGGTTCAATCATGTACAAGAAACCCCAATGAGTACAGTAGATTGGTCTTACCCCAAAGACAGCATACTATAGCCCCACTTCTCATCCTCCTGCCCCACATTCTTTCCACTCCCTCCTGCAAGAATTATCCTGTCCCATGGAGGATGTGGTTTAGATGTCTTGTGGCTGAGCACAAGCTAGTTGCTTACTCTTTGTGACCTTGATATCTACATAATCTCTATCATAACCTCTAACCTTTGCATAAAGAAAACTGTGTATTTGAGGTTGTGAGCAGCATGTCTATGGGAACAAACATAGGTATTTAGCAGGTAATTTGACTTGCTGTCTAATTAGCATAACCATAATATTTTGTTGGCCTTAGGGCCTAGGAATCCAACAACAATTTTTGAGGGGAAGAATTATAACACAAGTCATGATTTCCACATGCTTCAAATCTAATCATAGAACAATTGGTTTCTCCGGTAACTATCATTCCTCTATTGAACCAGGAGACACATATGACACTTCAGGTTGGTTGTGAAGAATTTATGTCACACAGATAGGATCACTAATGCCTTTTTCATGTCTGGCAGCTTGCAGAGCAGCTTGTGGCACAAAAATGCCTAGCCAACATGGAGTAAGCTTCCACCTTAGTTTCAGATTTGTTACTTTACATCTTGTAACATAAGTATATGGTGTCTTCAACAATAGAGACATAGGGATTTACCACCTACTTTTGGTGGGCAACCAAGGGCAATGGTTGTATAGGCATATAGGCATATATATACACATATATATATATATATATATATATATATATATATATATATATATATATATGAGAGAGAGAGAGAGAGAGAGAGAGAGAGAGAGAGAGAGGGAGAGAGTCTTTCAATGAGTTAGTGAGTTTCTGGACTTTCTGGACAAAGAGACCACAGAAGAGCTTAAAACAATATTGGCTTTCAATTTCCACTTCTGCCCTAAAGAAGAGTGACATGTAACCTTTCTTTTCTGACTCTTGGTTTTGAGATGGCAGAAATGAAGATGGTGATAATTTAGTGCAATTTTTCAAGCTGCCTTTGATAGTGTGAAAGTACTCTCACAAAACAAAAAATGGGAAAAAATTATACCATTTATAGTGGTGTAATTGATGGCTTTCTTACTTCTTTTGATGGTTCATACTAATATTCTCCCTGTTTATCTTTCTAATTTTCTTTTATTCCAGACAGTTTAAATGTGTACTTAAAATATAGCTATTTAATTTTCTAAAGCAAATCCTTAAGGATTTTTTCTGAGTGAAACTTCCTTTCTGCTTAGGGGAATAATGGACAAATATTCAAATAGTCATTCCAATACCTAATACTTGTTGTTTCTCAGCATGACAAGGACTGCTCATCTCCCCCCTCCCACCCATGTAGCTAGAGTTCCTCAAAGATCAATTTGAAAAGATTGATATTTATGCACTTGGAAATATGTGAAAATATCCTTTCATCAATTGTTGTGCAGTAGTGCAATTAGCACTGCTTCATTTACAATCCCTGGCCCAAATCATTTTTATCTTGCATCTTATATTTAAACCAGTAATCTTGAAAGTAATTTTATTTTTATCCATCAGTTTGGATATATGTTCATAATAGGCATCTACAAATTGATCCATATCTTTCAGATTTTCCAAATTAGTGTAGTATACATCTTTTATTTCTTTTTTGTAAATTTATTTATTTATTTATTCGAGAGCGACAGAGACAGAGAGAAAGACAGATAGGGGGAGAGAGAGAGAACAGGCACGCCAGGGCTTCCAGCCTCTGCAAACGAACTCCAGACACGTGCGCCCCCTTGTGCATCTGGCTAACGTGGGACCTGGGGAACCGAGCCTCGAACCGGGGTCCTTAGGCTTCACAGGCAAGCGGTTAACCGCTAAGCCATCTCTCCAGCCCATAGTCTACATCTTTTAAGTTACACCTGAACAATTGTCGTAATTTTATTAGTATCTGACATAATGGTCCTCTATTCATATTTAATTTTATTAATTTTGGTATTCACTTTCTTTTGGTTACTTTGGCAAAGCGTTTATTGCTGTAAATTATTCTTCGTAAGAACCTGACTCTCCTGGACCCTGGAAGGTAGGCTAGAGATGGCTCATCTCTTACTAGGCAGTTCTCTAATGCTGAAGAGGGACAGAATGATTCTAAGAGCCACAGAATGGGAAGAAGTATCATGGGGAATTGTTCCATCCCACAGAGACTGACTGATGCATTCATAATCCCAAGAAGAATACAATGAACTCAATTGAGGAGCACCCCTGCTGGAATTGAGGGTAGGTAAAGAAGGGGACATAGGAGGATAATATAAGGGGAATTGGAATAACACATGATTTGTTCATAAAGTTCATAATTAATTTAAAAAATGACATTCTTTGATTCTTTGTACTGTTTTTCTCTTTATTACCATTTCATTAATTTCTTTCTTTTTTTTGTTGTTTGTTTTTCAAGTTAGGGTCTCTCTGTAGCCCATGCTGCCTTGAAATTCACTATGTAGTCTCAGATTGGCCTTGAATTCATAGTGACCTTACTACCTCTGCCCCCTCAGTTTTGGAACTAAAGGTGTGTGCCATCACACCCTGAACATAACTATGTCTTTCCATCTAATGATACCAGGTTTGGCTAGTTCTTGTTTAGCAGAAGCCCTACTATGAATAATTAAATTATTCATTGGCTATCCTTCAGATTTCTTACTGTAGGCATGGAGAACTACCTGTGACCTGCCTCTGAAAACTGGTTTATGATATGTTTCAATTTCTTTTTTTTTAAATTTTTTTTTGTTTATTTTTACTTGTTTGAGAGTGACAGAGAGAGAAAGAGGCAGATAGAGAGAGAGAATGGGTGTGCCAGGGCCTCCAGCCACTGCAAACCGAACTCCAGACACATGTGCCCCCTTGTGCATCTGGATAACATGGGTCCTGGAGAATCGAGCCTCGAACCGGGGTCCTCAGACTTCACAGGCAAGCGCTTAACCACTAAGCCATCTCTCCAGCCCCTTTATGTTTCAATTTCATTTGTTTCTTGGAGTTTCTTGACTTCTTCAGTGACCTATTCAACAATAAATAGTGCATTACATAATCTCTATAAATCCATATATTGCCTTATTGGTGTTAATTTGTATTTTGATTCCATTGTGATAATATATAACAGGATAAATTCATTCAATTTGCCTATATTTATTATGAATTGATTTTTATCCTAATACATGATCTATTTTAGGCAAGTTCTGAGAATTTGTATTCTTCAGTGTTTGTGTGGAATGAAGTCTGATTGATTTATAATACTATTAAATTTAGATATTTCTATGTTTATTTTTTGCTTGAATGGCTTATCTATTGGTGAGAGTATGGTCTTGAAATCACACACTACTGTTGTGGTAAGGATAAACTATGTCTTTATTTCAAATAGTGTTTCTTTATGATATACCAGCATTAAGTATGCATGTTTAGAATTAGGATGTATTGCTGATGGTTTGGTTGTCCCTTAATCTGTATGAAGTGATTTACTTTATGTCTGCTTACTAGTTTTACTTTAAAGTTGACTTTGTGAGATATTAGAACTGCAACACCTGCCTTTTATTCATTTTTATTTGCTTGGTAAATGTTTTACCAAATTTTTAGTCCAAAGTAGCATCTGTCCTTTATAGGAATGTGGGATTCTTGGAGCAACAACAGAGATATGGATACTGCCTTTACCTCCAATAATCTCTGTTTCTTTTTTTGTCCTTGGGAAGTTGTGAATATTAATTTTCAGGAACTTTATAGAAACATGTATTATTTCCTGTAGTTGTATTGATATTGTAGTGTTTAGGGTTTCTTGATTATATAATCTATCCAAATTAAACCAAAAAGATTTTGCATATAATTTAAACAAATATATAACAGGAATGAGATTTAAGAAGCAAGGACTTTTTTCCAACTAAAAAATATCCCAGGCCCAGATAGATTCATTGCTAAATTTACCAGATCTTCCAAGAGGATATAACATCAATGCTTTCCAAACCATTTCATAAAATAGGAATGATAGGAACATAACTAAATTTTTTTATTAAGCCAATATTATCCTAATACACTACTAGATAAATGCAGAACCAAAAAAGAAAGTTATAGATCAGTCTCTCTGATAAACATAGATGCTAAGTTTCTCAATAAAATACTAGCAAACATAATGCAAGAATACATCAAAGAGCTCATCTACCACAATCAAATTGGCTTTATTTCTCATAGACAAATATAGTTCAACTTATGCAAGCAATAAATGTAGTGTATCGAATAAAGAAATGCAATGACATAAATCACTTAATCATATCAATTGATATAGAAAAGACTTTGACAAAAATCCAAAACCTTTTCATGATAAAAATCCTGAAAAAAATGGGAGTAAAGAAGGTTAAAACAATAAAGTTTATATATATATCACCATCCTATAGTCAACATTATATTAAGTGGAAAAAAACTCAGAGCATTTTCACTAAAATTTTGTTTAATATAATGCTGGAACTTTTAGCTAGAACAGCAACACAAGAGAAGTAAGTAAAATGAAGAGCAATGGGAAAATAATCAAAGTATCCTTAATTGTAAATGCTATGCTTTTATACATATAAGGCTTTAAATATTCTACCAGAAAACTCCTGTAACTGATTTTTTGTTAAATGGCAGGGTGCAAAATTTTCATACAAAAATACATTCACAAAAGGGTTGAATTTAATATTTTAATTTAAAGTGGATACTACTATTGTTTATATATACATAGTTTTATATCTATGCATAAAATAGCTATGCATTAGATATAGTTTTGAGCAAGATTATTACAAAAGTTAGTGTACATCCTGTGTGAGAAGGCAATATAAGCACCAGAGATGAAAATAATAATGGTAGTGTGTATATATATATATATACATATATATATATATATGTGTGTGTGTGTGTGTGTGTGTGTGTGTGTGTGTGTGTGTGACACAATGGATTATTATGTGACATAAAGAAGAACTAAGTTGCTATCTGCAGTATACTTGATGGAGTTAAATAGAGGACTTTATTTTGAGCTAAATGAAATTCATATTTGTTAAGACAACAGAAAAGGTGATTGTCATGTTGGATCTAGGATTGGAGAGAAGAAAGATTATCAAAGTAGAAGAACTATTGGAAAAGAGGATGGGGATCTGGCAATGGGAACACAATGATTTTTATGTTGTGATATTTGAGAGAAGGAGATGCCTAGTTCCTGCTCATACCCATGGAAGTGCAACAAGGATTTTCAAGGTGATTCAAGTCTTCTTTTCACATTAGGATCAGCTCTAATTTTAAATTATAGGACATGTTTGTATTTGGTCAGGTAATATGAAGGAAATGCTTTGCCAGTATAATAGGGAAAAATGATACAGTATAAATATTGTCATGCGTGTTTTCCAGTCTTTAATTTTATCTGCAACTTTATTCATTTTTGAGATCAGACAATATTGAAACTATTTTACTGAATGTCATATAGTTTTACATATCTTTACATTAAAATAGACACTAACTAAAATGCAGTTATTTACCTTTAATTGTACATATTTATACTGGAAATAATATCTCTAACTATTTAAACATTAGTAAGATTATTAAGGCTTCCATCAAGCTTTCCTTCTTCCATGTGTATTTTTCAAACTCTGTATAGGCAAGGTAATTTAATTTTCTCAGTCTCCAGAGAAATTCAGTTTAATAATGACTGTCTTTTCCCATGGAAAATCTTCAGATCTCATTATTTACATGATCTCTGGCTCCTCTGAAGATAAGCTAGAAGAACACATCTAAAACTTTGTTAGGGTCATCCATTATTGTCTTTATTTTTAATTATTTAATTGTCTTGCCCTCCTCTTGGATGGACAGATGCCAACTGTTTGGTTGGTTGGTTTACCCTAGCAAGAACAATTTAGATACTTCAAACTGAATAAGGAAGTTTTGATCATTACCTAGGGGACTCCTTTCTTCCCTTCCCACCTGGGAATATGAACTTTGATTATTCTTCCTGCCAATGTTCTGTCTTGGACCTCAGAATGGAGATAGTCTGAAATGAAATAAACTTTCCTTCCTATTTAGTATTATTCACTCAATATATTTGGAAGTGTTGATGCAGGAAACTGGAATAATGCCTCCTTTGTCACAGGCCAATATATAAGCCATGGCAGAGTTTATTTGACAGTATACATTGTCTTTGCAACTGACTTTTAAATTTTGTGTATAAATTGTTCAGGTTCTAAAGCTGACACTGATATCTGAAGGAAAAGAGAAGTAAAATGATTATGGAAGTATGTAATCAATAAATAATGAAGTGTAATTATTTATTGGACAGTAAATCAATAGGCATAGCTTGTGCCCATTTTCATATTGTCACACACCTAACAGATAACTAGGCATAATCAATATAAAGTAATTCCTTTTACCCGCCACAACTGATTTCATAAATATTTATGTGCTCAATATATCAACTTGGCATACACTTCCTTCTGAATGAATTAGAAATGTCCTATGCTGTCCCTTCTTGATAATTTCCTACAGTCTATCTGTAAAGGTGGAAAATGCAGTGCCTAGAGATATAAGTGCCATGCTTTCTCTGGAAATATTCCATATTCACTGAAGTGTCAAATTAGTTGTAAATAGTACATCATTAATGAACAGAGAAATAATCAGTTTATTATGATGAGACATGAAATTCTTCAATAGGGTTCCTCAGACTCAAAAGAAATTATTTTCAGTGAGAATGCAATTCTATCACAAGCTGTAAAAAAATAACTAGATTCATTAACACACATTCTTTATATACTGAAACCAGAGATTTATTTAATAAAAAGATAAACATATACTTTCTGGTTTGTAGTGAATACAGAAGTACAAAATACAGTGGTTAAGAAAAAAAAACATGGACTGAAGTGTACTGCAGCAAGTTTTCAAATGATACTTTAATTAATATGCATATTATACATAATATTTCACTATTTATTAAACTTAGAACATGATGTTACTTAATATAATCCTCAAAAGATTCAAGAAATAGACACAAATTATAGCTACCTGCTCAGTTAAATGATAGAAAATACTGAAATCAGTGATTAGATTATTTTTAAATATTACTCAGCTGGGTATGCAGGCACATGCTGATTGTACCAGTACTTGGGAAATTGAATCAAGAGGATCAGGAGTTCAATACTAGCCTGAGCTTGAGTCTGTGTCCAGCCTCAACTATATGAGATCTGTCTCAAGCATTTAAAAAAGAAATTACCACTCCCCTAGTAATCAAGTACTTAGAAGGACACTAGAAAGGGTTATGCAAGCTTCAGGAGTATAACACAAACAATGACATGAACAAGCATGAAATCCCACAAGCAATGAAATCAACCAACTGGACAAAATGCACAAGCCTGTTCAGCAGTGACACCCAGCCTGTATGGGTAATCAACAATCAAACAGTCTCTGATTGGATAAGAGGTCCAGTCAGTGGGAGAGAACTCATACCTGTAAATGGGAACCAACTCAGATTCTAGAGAGGAGCTCTCACTAGTCTTTGGCCCAAGAATGGCTAAAACCATCAGAATGCCTCTCAGTTAACTATGCTTGTCCCTTTTATTGGCACTGGGCACTAACCAACTGAGCTAACCAGCCAGATTGCTTATCCCCTTTAATCTATGCTGCTCTTATTATTCATTGGTGAAACTGTTTTTGTTGTTGTTGTTGGTTACAGATGACAGAAAAAAAAAAAATGGAGTGAACCAAAGTCCATTAATACAGTGAGGAAAAAAAATAGCTGACTGACTCAGAAAACATCACAGAAGAAGTAATGATTTAAACAAGAGTGCTGCTGTCACTGCTCTTCTGAAAACCGGCTCCAGGGAAATGGGACTAGACACCGAGGACACTAAATATTTATCAATGCAGAAATTAAGAGGATACAGAAAGCTCAACACTAAAGTTGATTTATACTACCCCTCCCCCCACCCCAAGGCCCAGGGAATATTGTATTGAAAGATGCACTGGGTAGAAAGAAATATCTAGAGGCTCTTAGCCCAAGCTTTCACAACATAGACTGACTACTCTATTCATGACCTCATGGTAAGTAGCAGTAAACCCACTGAAGAGAGCTCTCAGTGGAATGCATTTATACATCAAGTGTTTGTATGATCATTGCCCTCTTCCCTTCTACCACTCCACTGAGGGTCCTTTTTAGTGGAATTGTTGATATATGTCATGGAGTTGTGGCTTTTGAGTTTAGAACAGAAGTGTTTTTTGTTTGTTTTTAATGTTTGGTTACTATATTGTACATGCTGGTTTGGAAGTGATAGCTCAAGCAGTGTTTCTGCCTCAGCCTCCCCAGTAGATGAACTATAGGCATGGGCCACCACATATATCTCAAAGGAGTAATTGAAAAATGTATCTTCTGGGCTGGAAACATGACGCAGTGTCTAAAAGTCACTTGCTTTCAAAGTGTGATGTCCTGAGTTTGATTGCCCAGCAAACATGTAAAGCCAGATGCAGAGTAGTGCATTTATCTGGAGTTCCTTTACATAGACATGAAGCCCTGGCATGCCTGCTCATTCTTTCTCCATCTCTCTCTCTCACCTTATCTGCCTCTCTCTCTCCCCATAGCAATAAATAAATAAAAATATTTTGAAAACTAAAAGCAGACTGGAGAGATGGCTTAGCTGTTTTCACTTGCCTGAAAAGGCTGAGGACCCATGTTCAACTCTCCAGATCGCACAGAAGTGAGATGAACAAGGTGCAGCAAATACAAAGTTGCTCATGCCCACTAAATGGCAGAAGCATATGGGATTCAATTGCAGTGTCTGAGGCACTGGTGCACCATTTCTCTACCCCCTCCCTCTTTCTAAAATAAATAAACAGAAAAAAAAGTAAAAGCAGCTACTACCTTTTCCATAAGTCTAATTATTTTAAAATAAGCTATAAAGATAACATTATAGCCTAAAAGTGAATTATAGTCATATGCAAATAAAAAAGATTTATAAACACACATATACAAACACACACATGCACACAGACACACAAATACCAATGATAATAGGTAAAGACAATGAATCATAGGACAGAAAAAGGTCTTGACACCAAATAACAAGAATATCAATCAATTTAATAATAATTGTAATCATGTTACTGCTCTTATCTAGCAGGCACAAGAATCTAGGAACAATCATCATTAGAAACAAAAGTTCCTGAGCTAGAAAGAGGATAGAAAGGGCTAGCAGTTAAGGCACTTACCTGCAAAGCCTAAGGACACAGGTTTGATTCTCCAGTACCCATGTAAGCCAGATACACAAGGTAGCATATGCATATGGAATTCGTTTGCAGTGCCTAGAGGACCTGGAATGCCATGCACATTCTCTCTCCCTCTCTTTCTTTCTACCCCTCTCTCTCTCTTTCTCTGCCTCTTTCTTTTTTTTTTCTTCCTCTCTTTTCAATAAATAAATAAAAAATTGAAATGTGCTAACATTCAAAGCAATAGTCAAATGTAACTAATAAGTAGACAGAATGCAGTGAATATAATTGAAAACATCCATAATTATAGACAATAAACCATAATTCCCTCCCCCTCACTTTCCCCTTCACAACTTCACTCTCCATTATAGCATATAAATTTAAGTTTAAAGATTCAAAGAACTGAAGGAAGTATCCTAAAATTTAAAGTAGCTATTATGTGCATTTAAAGACAAGATGATAAGCAAAAATGTAGGGGTTTTAGCAGAAAAATGGGAACTGTCAAGTACTAAAATTTCAGAATTTAAAAAAATCACTGATATAATAACGTTCAGTGATATATGAAGAAATAAAGTACCTGCCAATCTCAGCTTACAGGGAAAAGGGAAAAGAGATCTCAGGTAAACAATTTTATATGCATTTGAAGGCACTGGAAAGACAAGAACAATCGTAGCCTAAAATTACCAGATGGAAAGAAATTATCAAGATCAAAGTAGAAATTGAGGAGCAGATTCTTCAAAAAAGAAAAAAAAAAAAAGATCGATAAACCACCAGCCAATTTGATCAAAAGGAAAAACAAAAGAGAAGACTCAAACAAGCAAGATTAGAATTGGAAATGGAATCATCACCACTGACACCAATGAAGTCAGAAGAATCATCAGGACATATTTCAAAAACCCATATTTCACAAAATTAGAAAATTTGAGAGAAATGAATAAATCCCTTGACTCTTATCACCTTCTAAAACTGAAACCAGAACAGATAGACATCCTATACAAACATATTGCTTCTAATGAAATTGAAAAAGTAATTAAAAATCTCCAACCAAATAAAAGTCCATGCCCTGATGGATTCGCTGCTGTGTTCTACTAAACTTTTATTCAAGAACTAAAGTCTCAGCTGGGCATGGTGGCTCATACCTTTAATCTCAGCACTCAGGAGGCAGAGGTAGGAGGATTGCCATGAGTTTAAGGCCACTCTGAGACTGCATAGTGTATTCCAAGTCAGCCTGGGCTACAGTGAGACCCTACCTTGAAAAAAAAAAAATACTAAAATCATGTATCCTCAAACCATTTTGTACATATGAAAAAAGAGTGAATGCTCCCAAACTTCTTATATAAAGCCACCATTACTGTAATTTCTAATCCAGTCACCCAACAGAAAGAAAAAATTATAGACCAATATCCCTAATGAACTTAGATGAAAAAGTGCTCAGTAAAATTCTTACAAAGCAAAATTCAAGAATACATAAAAAGCATCATCCATGGTGATCAGGTAGTTTTCATCCCAGGAATGCAGAGAAATTGTACAGAAATTGATTAATGTAATTCACCACACAAATAAACATTAGCACAAGAGTCACATGATCACATGATGATGCAGAAAAGGCCATCAGAAAAATACAAGACCCTTTCATAATCAAAACTCTGAAGAGACTTGGTATGGGAGAATCGTATCTCAACTTAATAATGGATACTTATAATTCACCTAAGGATGAGATCACACTAAATGGAGAAAACCTTCAAGAATTCTTATTAAGATTTAGAACAAGACAGTGCTGCCAATACTAACAATTGATTTTCAGTAGACTACTTGAAGTTTTGGCTCAAGCAATTAAGAAATACACACACACACACACACACACACACACACACACACACATGCACATATTTTATATCATATGATAGTTTTGTTAGGATGGCCATTTTCACAATGAAATTCCAATAAAAATCCCAGTAACATTCTTAACAGAGATAGAAAAAAAATAGTAATATGGAAGAATAGAAGGCCTCAGATAGCCAAAAATATCCTCAATGAAAGAAACACATCTGTAGGTATCACCATACCTGACTTCAAGATATATTATAAAGCCATAGTAACTAAAGCAGCATGGTAGTGGTACAGAATAGAAAAACAAATTGACAGAATAGAATCAAAGACCCATCTCTAAATCCAAGCAAATACAGCTACTTCATCTTTGACAAGAGGCCAAAAATATATACTGGAGAAATGGTAGCATATTTTGCAAGTGTTGTTGGAAAAAATTAGAAAACCACATGTAGAAGAATGAAATTAGACTCATTTTCTTCACCCTGCAAATCCTTATTTTTATGTTAAATAGTTATGCATTGGCTCAAACAGTGTCAGCCTTTCTCAACCTTTACTAAAGCTGCAAGAGTAAGAGTTATGTGGTCTTATAGAATTGGGGTATTTAGTCCCTCAAATCTCTCTTTCTCAAATATTAAGAATTCTAATTCCTAGCTAGGCACATCTTCAGACACCTGTAACTAAAGTCTTCCTGATATATGAGCCCCCAATGATACCTTCTCAGTTCATATTTCTTTTACCTTCTATCTATATTATTTTATACATAAAGTAAATGTTATTACCTTTTATATTAAGATCACATATGTATGTATGTATATGTATGAGTGTATTTTATGTATATATTTGCATGTTAAAAACATATATATAATTGTTATCAAGTCAATGAAACTATATCATACCTGTCTTTTGCCAGGTGTTTTAAAAATGTAGTTTCTAAAATTTTAAAATAACACGAAAATTAAATAAATAAACTTGAAGGTACTTATGGCTCAAATTCATAATAGCTAAGAGCTGGAATGAACCCAGATGTCCATTATTAGATGAATGGATAACTAAGATATGATATACATATATGATGAAATTCTACACAGCAGTAAAGAAAAACAATACAATGAAATTTGATAAAAAGTAGTAGAACTTGGAGCAGATCATTCTCAGTGAACTCACCCAATTACAGAAAGTTAATCATCACATGGTCTCACTCATCTGTGGATACTGACCTGATCTGCATGAGATGCTGACATACCTAATAAGCATCTCAAGCACCAGACAATAGGGAGGGTGGAGTGAGGGGGGAAGGCAAGGCTGGGAGGAACACAAAACTGGACCCAAATGGTAATGGTACCATAAAATTCTATACCCTAAAAGACAGACTAAATGGTTGAACCACGATCAGGTCCTTAGAGAGGACACTTGAATAACAGGGCCTGGGAGAGGATATGATGAAGACTAACCTTAATCTTCTATTTTTTTTTTTCTCTGTCTGTCTCTCTCTCTCTTCTCTATTTTTCTTTTATATGAACTATCTTTTTCTTCCTTCTTTTCCTTGGTGCTGGCCTGTAACTCTCAGTACCAGCATGCGGTTAACATCCACAATGAGCTGTTGATCAGAGAGACCTACATGTTTTCCCAAAAGAAAGCAGATTTCCGTCTGAATACTTGATGACCCACCAAAGATTAGTGGTAAGAAACTACTGCTAAAGACACCATATGTTGTTGGTACCTAACATGGAATAACCTAGCTAGAATCAGGAAGAGAGTCTGCCCCAAGACAGTTAGCTTGTCTGGTGCCAGAAGATGCGACATGAGCAACTAGGGGAAAATTACCAACATCTCCAAGCAACTCGTGGTCTAAGCTACCCAGCAGCAAACATCCTGACATGATGTCCACACAAGTGCCATAGTGACACCCAACCATGGTGGGTTATCAACTGCTCTTGATTTGGCTAATTGATCAGTGGAATGGAACCCACAGCTGGAGCTGGGAAACAAGTCAGAAACATATCTTTACCCATAACTAATGGCTAACCCCACAATTTGTGAACCACATTCTCCAACAAGGAGGGTCCCTGTCAAGCGGGGAGGACAGGGAGAAGGCTAAGGATGGTATCAACATGGCTGTATACACAATCTGTACATAACTAATAAAAAAATGCTCTAATGTTTTTAGGCCTCTGTTAGAACACTGATATCTAAAAGAATCATTTTCAGTACTTACTACAACAACCCAATCCTCAGAACACCCTGTTGCGCTGAGAACTTTTGTCTTTATTCCAATGACACACATCATTCCTCTGTATGGAAACAAAAAAAGGTGTCCTGTTATTTCTTTTAATGGCAACTATTTCTGGTGGCCCCTATGACTAAAATACAACATTTGTGAACATCTGAGTTCCTTAACCTATGTTCAGGCTTAAACTAGCAGGGACTCAATAAATCCTTGTACAGTGAAAAAATGTTTAATTCATATTTTTCATTAAAGATTTATCTTTCTGTTTCTAAAGTTGTAATTTAAAACATTTTAAAATTGTTCATCTTATAAACCTTATATCATCTCTTGGGTATTCTTATATATCTTATAGGAAAATGGAAAAAAAAAAACCACATATTTAATGAGATATGTTAGGTATTGTTTTAAAAGGAAAACATTGGTGTTATACAATGCTCAGGAAACACAAAGTGAAATTCAGAAACGTCTACATTATATGTCTTTATCCCAATTTCTAAGTTCTTTTTATTTTATTTTATTTTAATTTTTTGCTAAACAAGCACAAATAACTTCTTCCTATATTTCTCAAGAATGTGTGTGTGTGTGTGTGTGTGTGTGTGTGTGTCTAAATATGGGAGAAAATACTCTTAAAAATTTAAGTTAATAATCCATTAGACAAAAAAAAAAAAAGATAGTCAAAGATGACATTGCATTGTGTGGCCTATGATACTTCACCTTAGCTACTGCATAAGTTTCTAAGACTTAAAACCACAGTAATCCACATACTTAGATGTGACAATATATAGAAGAATAGATGACATACACACACACACACACACACACACACACACACACACACACACACATATTACCTATTGATGGCATTGCCTAATTCTTGACAATTGAATATTGACCAAGGCAAATAATTTGGTTTCTTATCTTTTGTCCCTGGTAGTTTTCTCCCCAGAGTTGCTTTTGTATCTGTCAGGTGATGGTAAGAATGAGTCCATTGTTACATCTACGTATGTGGATTACTGTGGTTTTTAAGTCTTAGAAACTTATACCTTTATTTCATGAAAATCTAAATTTGCTGAGTTCAAAATACTAACTCATCATATTGAGAAGTTTGAAAATCATACAATAAGAGTTGTAATGACTCAACCTTTTAGTTGTTTTTGGGGTAGGAGTCACCTGGAAACACACACACACAAAGCTGTGTGTCAGTCATGTGATTTAACCACATTAAAATCACACACACACAAAACTGTATGTCAGTCACATGATTTAACCACATTAAAATCTTGTTTCATGATATCCTATTTCCTCATGTGCATATGTTAATCATTAAAAATGGCCATGTTATAACGCTTTAACATGATATTAAATGACATTGGTAATGTCAGTCAAGGCAGTTTGCTTATCCTACTTAAAGAACTCCAATGCTATCATTTGGAAATGGTCTGTATGTTAGTCAAAGAAAAGCTCATCAAGAATAAAATCTTGTAATTTCATTCTCTCCTAAGTCCACTGTGAATCTGCACAACAGTGAGATTTTATGGACTTTCTAAGGATGAAAATACCACACAATATTAAAAAAAAATTTGTATCTATTGACCAGAGTTGTCATATCTACTGCTCTTGAGTGATTGGGAGCTTGATTGCTTGATTCTTTTTTTTTTTTTTTTTAGCTACTTAGCTAGTCCTATGAAATTTTATCACCAACTAAAACATGAAGTCTTCTCAAATGGACTTTTAAACATGGAGAAGAAAAATGCAAAATTATCAAACTGCCTGTGTACTGGTTTAATAGAGCACATCCTAAAAATGCTTATTCAAAATGAAGAAGAAATTCCATTCTTTTAAATGATACATCCAGAGAAAGTTGTAAATGAAGATTAAGTCTAAAAGTGAAACATCAATACACCTACTATGGTGTGTTTCTTTTTGTGGATATTTCAGACAGTAAAGATCTTCCAAATTCAAGGTCTTGGCAAGTCCTATTTGAGAGGATTGCTTTGGGCCAAGCCGACACTCTGTATTAAAGGCACTTGAAAGGGCCATCTATGCATATTCTCACATTTCATTTATCTTCAGGCAGACATCTGCATATACTTGCAAACCCTGAAGGAAATTGTTGAAGGTTACTCTTGTTCAGATTACTTTAAAGTTGAAATGAGGACTTGTACTCCTTCCCTTTCTTATACAGACAGCAAATCAATGATTCAAACCTCTCCAAGAGTGACCTCATCAACTCAGGACAAAGAGATGATGCTTAGTGAATTTCACTCAACATCTCAGAAAATTCCAGTGTTTCTCATCACAAACATATTCACATTTATCAGAGTGAGCTATGCAGATTTCGATTTTCTCTATATGATGTTTTTATTGTTTAAGGAGTTCAGTACTTTATGCCTTTAAATGGAAAGTGAGAAATTGAATTAAATATGACTTTTGAATTATGAAAAAAATAACTTAATACTTTAAAAGACCACTTTCAAGACAATTATAAAATTATTTTATTTGCTTGCAAGGAGATGATAGATAGATGGATAGATAGATAGATAGATAGATAAATGGATCTGTAATTACTTTTTAATTTTTTGTTTATTTATATTTATTTATTGGACAGCAACAGACACAGACGGAGGGCAGAGAGAGAGAGAGAGAGAGAGAGAGAGAGAGAGAGAGAGGAGAGAAGGGGCACACCAGGGCCTCCAGCCACTGCATATGGACTCCAGACATGTGCGCCCCCTTATGCATCTGGCTAAGGTTGGTCCTGGGGATTTGAGCCTTGAACCAGGGTCCTTAGGCTTCATAGGCAAGTGCTTAACCATTAAGCCATCTCTCCAGCCAGATTTATAATAGCTTTTTAACATTAAATGATTAGAAAAAGAAATGATGGATAGAGAGAATCAAAATGTAGATGAGTAGAGAAATGTTAAATTAGGAGAAAAGCAAGAATTACAAATCTTATGGAAACTGTGTTTACATGCCAATAAAAATATTGTAAGCAGTGTTCCTTTGAACCATAATGTGTAAATCTCTAGGCAGTTGCTATATTGGCAGGGAGAATTCTTTTTGTGGGGCTAGCCTGTGCTTATAAGACAGAGGATCAATTCTGTCTACCTTTTGTCAAAAGCCAGAAGTAACCCTTTCTTGTAGCTGTGGAAACAGAAGCACCTACAGCCAGTACAAAACATCTTGTATTCAAAATCACTCTGGGTTGAGGAACACTGTCATACGTAAAAGTGTAATTAAGTATTTTCATTCACTGGAGCCTTAAATCTGCCTGTTGCTTTTGCTTTTGGGAAGAACACAGTTTCAACCTTTTAGCTTCAATATGCAATTGGATACCAGTCATGCTTCAAAGCCAGTACTTAGGCGAAATATATATTAGCATCATATATATATATATATATATATATATATATATATATATATATATATATATATATATATATATAAACCAGGCTTCAGGCCCAGAAATGGCATTTGCTTAATCACGCCTCAACTCATGGAGAAGGAAAGGCAAGATCTTTGGTGTTGTTAGGGGTTTGCAGATCCTAGTAATCCTACAGTGGGAGGGCAAGAAGCAAAGTAGGGAATCTGGTAATTCCCTTGCTATCTGATAGCCCTCCACTCCCCGAACCCCCTCACACTGCTGTCCCACCTGTGGACCCAGCCATGCCCACGACCAGGTTCCTCCTGCACTAATGGCAGGCTAAGTGGACCAAGGTAAGCAGGCTTGCATACCCCCCCCACCCCCACACCTGGCCTTCTTGCTATCGGGGACCTCAAGGCACAACCACCATCCCACTTGCTGCCCCATCATGCACAGAACAAGACCGGCAGGCTTGAGTTCCCCTTCTCTCCCTCCTTTGGTTTTCCCACCACCAGGGACCTCCACTCCCCAACGCCTCCACATCCCACCCACCCCCCTGCAGTGTATCGACCAGGTTCTCCTGTACTTTCTGCAGGCAACTAGTACCCAGCTCAGCAGGCCAGGGTTCCCCCATCCTTCCTTTAGTTTATCCACCACCAGGGATCTCCACGCATGACCAATATCCCACCTGCTGCACTCCTGTATACTACTGTACTTCTTGTAGCCTACTTTGTCCCAGTAGGCTATTGTTCACCACACTGCCCTGTTCCTGCCATCCCACCAGGACCAATGCCACCCTCTCTCCACATTACCTAACCCACATCATTCCCATACACAAGTCCCACCATGTTACATGACTGGACAGTCCCATTCACCCCTGCTACACACATGCCCTCACCCCTCAGCAGTGCAGAACCACCATGTAATTTCTTTCTCCACCCCTCCACAGCCCAGCCTTTTGTCCCATTGCCCCTGTCCCCTTTCACCTTGGGCCACCTGACAATGCAGTCCCATACCCAAAACCATGTACTGACAAACCCTTTCATCAGGTCCTCCAGCCTCCACCAGAGCTTCATAGATTCCTCTCTGAGCAGACAGGCTCCATTGCCACCAGAAGCCTAGCTGAAGCAAATATATAAGGGAACAATCACTGAAGACACTTCAAGGGTAACCTACCGCTTCCTCCTAAATTAAATAAGATTCCTACACTGTGATGACCAGACCAAAGCACAAAAGAAATAACATGAAAAATCAAATGCAAGTAAATTCAACAAGGTTGCCCAACCCCACAATGGATGGCTCTAAATAAAACACAGAAGTGACAATAGAATCAGATTCCCAAAATGAAGAAATAAGATTTGCAACCCTGGCTAAGCAACTAACAAACCTTGCAGAAAATCAACAAAGGACCAATAACTGTATGAATGCTATCCTTGCTAGATTAGACCTAATAGAAAAGAAAGACAGTTAATTGATCTGAAGGAGAGCGGTTTAAAAAATAAATAAATAAAGGGACCTCAATAATCACCTGGCTAAGCTCAATGAAGACATAAAGAAATGCAAGGATGAATTCTAAGAAACATTAAGAAAATCAGAAAATGATATGAAAAGGGAACTAGACAGAGGGATGGAAACTATACATAAAATGGCAGAATAAAATACAAACCAAATTGAACAAGTCCAAAACTCTATAGAAGCTCTCAAGAATATAATCAATCATGTGGAGGATAGAAACTCAAAACTGAAAGACAAAACAAACTGAAGAAAGAGTTTGTGAGTCCAAAGTTTCAAAAAAGTTCAAGACTTTTTGTGAACAGGATATAAGGGAAATGTGGGATACCTTTAAATGACCCAACATTTGGATCATGGGCATACCAAAAGGAGAAGAATTTCAGACCCACTCAGAGAACTTATCCAACAAAATTATAGACGAAAACTTCCCCACCCTCTCAGAAGAAAGTTCCATCAAGATACAAGAAGCTAAAAGAACTACAAATAGACTGGACTAAAGGAGAAATTCTCCAAGCCATATTATAATTGAGATTCTAAACATTGATAACAAAGAAATAGCCCTAAAAGCATCTAAGGAGAAATAACACATTACATATAAAGGTAACTCCATCATAATTACCTCAGACTTCTCAATGGAAACCCTGAAATCAAGAAGGGCCTAGATTGGAACACTGCAAAATCTAAGAATTTATGGCTTCCAACACAAGCTATTCTACCCAGCAAAAGTATCCCTCATAATAGATTGTGAAAGAAAAACTTTTCACAATAAAACACAGCTTTACAACTACATGAACACAAAGCCAAACCTACAGAGAGTACTTCAGGGAATTCTCCAAGCAGAAGAGTCAAATAACTAGCCTCAAGTCCCTAAAAAAGGCAGATCACAAGAACCAAACTCAGAGAAGGCACAAAAAACTCCAAAGTCCAAGAAAACACCAAAACACATAAATCACCACAGCATGACAGGGATTAAGTCAAACCTCACAGTTATTACCCTAAGCATAAGTGGCCTTAATTTCACCCATTAAGAGGCAACAGGGTGGATCTGAAAGTTAGACCCCTCAATCTGATGTCTTCAATAAACCCACCTCACCTCTAAAGAGAGACACCTCTTCAGGTTTAAAGAGTGGTAAATGATATTCCAAGCAAATGGGAATAAGAAACAATCAGGCATAGCTATATTAATATCAGATAAAATAGATTTCAAGCCGAAAGTAATCAAAAAAGACAAAGAAGGCCCCTTCTTATTTATCAAGGGAATGATCTAACAAGAGGATATCACAATCATCAATCTTTATGCACCAAACACAGGTACACCACAATTCATTAAACAAAACCCACTTCACAACAAAACAGAAATAAACACCAACACTATTGTAGTCAAGGACTTCCATATTCCACTATCAGCAGTAGATAGATCACCCAAACAGAAAATTAACAGGGAAGTAAGAGAGCTGAACAACACCAGAAACACAATTAGGCCTAGCGGACATCTACAGAACATTCTACCCAAAATCCATAGACCACACATGCTTCTCAGCCATCCATGGAACCTTCTATAAAATAGATCATATGCTGGGTTGTAAAGCCTGTCTACATATATTTAAGAAAATTGGCATAATTTCATGCATGATATCAGATCACAATGCTGAATTGCTAGAAGTTAACAACAAAAAATGTGCCAGAAATCCCACCAGCTCCTGGAAACTGAACAAGAAACTTTTAAACACTTTTAAACAATGGATAGTGGATGAAATAAAAACAAAACTGCAAAATTTCTAGAACTGAATGACAATGAGGAAACCATGTACCAAAACTTATGGACACAATGAAAGCAGGACTTAGGGAAAAACTCTTAGCACTAAGTGGCTTCATAACAAAGCAAAGAGATCCCACAGCAATAACCTAAGCATCCACATGAAGGCATTGGAAAAACAAGAAGAATCCAATCCAAAATTCTCCAGATGGAAAGAAATAATTAAGATCAGATCAGAAATTAATGAATTGGAAACTAAGAACAATTAAGAAAATTGATGAAACAAAGAGCTGGTTCTTTTAAAAAATAAACAAGATGAATAAACCCTTGGCCAATCTTATCAAGTGAAAAAAAATGACACTTCAGTTTAACAAAATTAAAAATGAAAAAGGAAAGATCACAACAGACTTAAGTGAAATTGGCAGAATCATCAGGACTTATTTCAAAAACCTGTACTCCACAAAACTTGATAATATAAACAAAATGGATGAATTCCTGGGCATATAACATCTACCAAAGCTAAACTCAGAGCAGATTAATCTCCTAAACAAACCTATCACACCCATTCAGATTGTAAAAGTAATAAAATATCTCCCCAAAAGGAAGAGTCCAGGACCAGATGGCTTCTCAGCTGAATTCTATCAAGCATTCATGGAAGAACTGAAACCGATTTTTCTCAAACTGTGCCACATAGTTGGAGAACAGAGAAAGCTCCCCAAATCCTTTTATGAAGCTAGTATCATCAAAACACCAAAACAAGATAGAGATGCCATAAAAAAAGAAAAACTATAGACCTATTTCCCTGATGTACTTAGGTGTAAAGATCATTAACAAAGTCCATGCAAACTGAATTCAACAGCACATCAAAATCTGTATCCACCTTGATCAAGTATGCTTAATCCCAGGAACACAGTGATGGTTCAACACAGGGAAATCTATCAATGAAATATACCACATAAATAAGCTTAAACACCAAAACCACATGATCTTTTCAACAGATGCAGAAAAGGCCTCTGACAAAATACAACATCACTTCATTATCAAAAGATTGGAGAAAATAGGCATGGACAGTTTAAATCTCAACAAAATAAAGGCTATAGATTAAGCCTCCAATGGCCAAATAATACATAATGTGGAGAGACTGAGGGGATTTCCATTGAGATCAGGAACAAAAAAGAGGTGTCCACACTCACCTCTACTCTTCAACATAGTGCTGGAAGTCGTAGTTCAAGCAATAAGACAAGATAAAGAAATAAAAGGTATACAAATTGGAAAAGAATAAGTTAAGTTAGCCCTATTTACAGATGACATGAATATATAAATAAGTAACTTGAGAACTTTCATCTCAAAATCCTTCAAGGTGATTAACTCCTTCAACAAAGCAGAAGGATACAAAATGAATACACAAAAATCAGTAGCCTTTTTATGTGCAAAAGACAAAGATACAGAGAAAAAAATTAGTTACATTTTCCCATTTTCAATAGAAAAAAAAAAATCTTGGAATAACATTAACCAAGGATGTGAAAGACCTATACAATGAAAATATAAAAACACTCAAAAAAGAATTTGAGGATGTGGTAATGGAAAGACCTCCCATGTTTCAAATAGGCAGAAGTGACATTCTGAAAACAGCAATCTTACCAAAAGCAATATATATATTTAATATAATACCAATAGAAATCCCAGTGTTTTTCTTCATAGAGATAGAAAAAAATGATCTCAAAATTCATAATGAATGGCAGAAGGCCTAGAATATCCAAGCACATCCTCAGCAGAAAAAAAAAAAAAAAAAAAAAAAAAAACAAAACACCAAAAAACACCTCTGTGGGCATCACCATACCTGATCTAAAGCTATATTACAAAGCTATAGTCATAAAAACAATATGGTTCTGGCATGAAAAAAAAAAAAAACAGGATTATAGACCAATGGAGGAAAATTGAAGACCCAGACTTTGGGCCAAATAATTACAGCTACTTGATATTTGCCAAAGGCCCAAACAATGTAGACTAGAAAGTAGACATCTTCTTCAATAAATGGTGCTGGATAAAGTGGAAAACCATATCCATGAAAATGAAACTAGATCCACACATCTCACCATGCACGAAAATAAAGTGGATCAGAGATCGCCATATAAGACTGCTACCACTGGAAGAAAAAAATAGGAATGACTTTCCACTATATAGGAAAGGGAAAAGACTTTCTGAACAAAACCTCAGTAGCTCAGGAACTTAAACAGTTACAATCTCTCAATCATTGGGATCTCATGAAGCTGAAAAGTTTTGTCATAGACAAATATTCAATAAGCACAAGCAATAGATTACCCCCAGAATGAGAGAAAATTTTTGCTGGCTATACAATTGACAGAGGTCTCATTTCTAGAATCTACAAATAACTCAAAAACCTAAACAATAAAAAGTCAAACGACCCACTCACAAAATGGGGCAGAGAACTGAACAGGGAGTCCTCCGAGGATGAAACACAAATCGCAAGCACACACTTAAGAAAATTTCAACATCCCTAATCATCAGGGAATTCTAAATTAAGACAACTGTGAGATTCCACCTTACCCCCATATGGATAGCAAACATTAAAAAATCCAATGAAAACAAATGTTGCTGAAGATATGAAGAAATAGGAACCCTCATTCACTGTTGGTGGGAATGTAAGATGGCATGTCCACTATGGAAAGCAACATGAAGATGCCTAAAAAGATTCACTATAGAGTTACCAATAGATCCAGTTATTCCCTTATTGGGCATTTACCCTAAAAGCTCCATGCCTTAATTCATAGAAATTAATTCAACCATGTTTTTTTTTTTTCTTTTTTTCTGCTCAATTCATAATAGCTAAGAACTGGAATAAACACAAATGTCCATCATTATACAAATGGATAACAAAAGTGTGGTATATCTGCACAATGGAATTTGAAGAAAAATGGTAGAACTTGGAACAGATTATTCTCAGGGAACTCATCCAATCACAGAAAGACAAATGTCAAATGTCATCTGTGGCTCCTAATCTGAATCTGCCTGAGATGCTGACATACCTAACAGGCATCTGGAGGACTAGATAATAGGGAAGATGGGGCAGGAGAAGAGGGTAAGAGGGGCAGGGACACAAAGCTGGAACCAAATGGAAGTGGCACCATAAAATCCTATATCCTGAAAGACAGACTAAAATGTTGAACCTTCATCAGGTCTTTAGAGGGACCACCTAAATCAAAGGGCCCTAGAAAGGGTATTATGAAGACTAACCTTAATGTTCCCCTTTCTGTCTCTCTCTTTCTCTCTCCTTCATCTCTCTTTTCTTTTTCTCTTTCTTACTACCTATACTTGCTTCCTTCTTTTCCCTTGGCACCGGCCTGTAACTATCAGGGTGTGCTTAATATCCAGAATGAGCTGTTTATCAGAGAGACTTACAAGGTTTCCCAAAAGAAGACAGGTTTCTGTCAGAACACTTGATTACCCACCAAATGTAAATGGTAGGACCCTACTACTGAATATACCATATTTTGTTGGCAAGGAACATGGCATAACCTGGCTAGAATCTGAAAGAGAGTCAGCCCTCAGACAGTTAGCTTGTTGAGTTACAGAAGGTGCTACATGAGTGAATGGGGGAAATTTTTACCAACATCTGTTCAAGCAACTCGTGGTCTAAGCTACTCAGCACCAAACAACCTGATGTGATCCTCACACCAGTGCAATAATGGCACACAGCCATGGTGGGAATCATCTGCCCTTGAACTGGCTAATGGATCCTCTGAGTAGAATGAAAGCCATAACTGGAACTAGCAAACAAGTCAGATCCATATCCAAAAAGCAACTCTGCTCTCTAATAGCAAGCTCCCACCAATCTTGGGCTATAAGAGGCCCTACACCTACTATATTTTCTCTAAAATAATAAGGGTTATCCCATTTATCTGGTGCTGACTTCACTCTCCACTGGAGACGCGCCTTCTCTTTTTCAGATGAAAAAAGAACATGAGGAGAGAATCAGCTCATTGAACCTCAACAGGGCCCCAGCTGAAACCATAGAGGAATTGGGGAAATGGGCAAGAGTGCTACATTTTTTTTTTCTGTGTGTGTGTGTTTATTTTTATTTGAGAGTAACAGACAGAGAGAGAGAGAGAGAGAGAGAGAGAGAGAGAGAGAGAGAGAGAGGCAGATAGAGAGAAAGAATGGGCATGCCAGTGCCTCCAGCCACTGCAAATGAACTCCAGAGGCATGCACCCCCTTGTACATCTGGCTAACGTGATGGGTCCTGAGGAATCAAGCCTCGAACCGGGGTCCTTAGGCTTCACAGGCAAGTGCTTAACCACTAAGCCATCTCTCCAACCCAAGAGGGCTACTTTCTTGATGAACATGGTAACAGCACACGGGTGAAGAAGATAGGCACACAGAACACTCAACTCCTACCAACCCAGATATGCAGAGACATAGTGGCTCCCAAGACCTCATCACTGAATTAGACCTAAGTGGATGTCAACATGACTCAGGGAAATTCATGGAAGAAGGGGCAGAAATATTGTTAGAGCCAGGAGTTGGAACTTTATGTACAGAGGCATTGCCCCTTCCCCATTAGTGATAGCTATCCCCAGAACACACAATCCACAATCCCCAAAAAGGAGGGTGTCTTCAGAGGGGGAGAACAGGGAAGAGGCTAATGATGGTACCAACATGGCTGTTCACACACTAGGTATGTACATAACTAATAAAGAAGAAAAGAAAATACACACTACAAAAATAAAATCTACTTTTCATATATCAAAATACAATGTTAAGAAAAGACAGTATCCTTGTGTGGTCTGCTTCCTAACTCCAGAAATATAACTGTTTTTTTCTTATTGTTTATTCTTTCCTTCGATAAATATATGCAATTTGTTGTTCTTTTCAACAAGACATCTTATTTTCTGTGCTTTTTGATGCATATTTTTTATTGACAACTTCTATATAATAAACCATAATTCCCTCTCCTCCCCCACTTTCCCCTTTACTACTCCATTTTCCATGATATCCCTTCCCCTTTTTCCATTCCTTTCTCTTTTATTTTGATGTCATCATCTTTTCCTACTACTATGAGGGTCTGTTTAAGGTATTGTTAGGCATTATGAAGTCTTGGGTATCATCATTTTTTGAATTTCAAGATTTATGGAATGCATTAGCAAGCAATTCTCACATTTGCATGTGTTTAATTAGGCCACCTCAAACATGGTCTTCCAAATGTGCTGTAGGTTTGCTCATGCCTGTAATTGTCCTTTAACTTTGGTGCCTCTGCAGGTGATTAAAGAAATGTTCTATGGGAGGGCAATGATGGGTTTGATTTGACCATATTAACTGAAATTTAAAGAGTTAATTGTTTCAATGATTCATATTGATTTGAGCTCTCTGATTTCAGCAACTGAGACAAATTTTGTGCCTAAATATATAGATTTTCATTTACTTATTCTGATACTTCTCAATTCATGTATGTATGTATGTATGTATGTATGTATGTATGTATGTATGTATGTTTGTGTGTATATATATATATATATATAAGCTAGAAATTTGGTAAATTTATTTTTATTTTCCTACTGTATCTATGGCAATTGCTACATAGAACCTGTGAGGGCAATTCAGATGTTTGAATATATACCAAAGCAGAATAGGGCAAATTTTGTTTAGCTGCTATTCTGGTACTGAAGTAGACAACAACATCTCAGAAGTGGTCTCCAAATAAAACCTTGAGTGTGAGCCTTGGAACAAGTTCTCAAGCTTCCCGTGTGTGTGTGTGTGTGTGTGTGTGTGTGTGTGTGTGTGTGTGCACGCGCGCGCGTGTGTATGTGTTTAAAGATATGTGTTTTGTTTCACTTACTAGTTTGTTCTGTATTCAACTTGATTCGTCATACTTGTTTTGCATGATTCATGACCTTGAAATTTCATAAGAAAATAGTATCTCCATAAGATAATATAACAACATTATGCCCATGAAGTCTCAGTCTCAATTTTACATTGCTAGTGACTTATATTCTTTAATAATGTGTTTCTTTGAGCTAGGGGATTATCTAAGCAATTACAGACACTTAACTTACAAAGCTTTCATCCTGTGTTCAATTCCTCAGCACCTTATAGGGCTGGAGGCAAAGTGGCATGTTCATCTGTGATACCATCTTGCCTACAACAAAGGAAGGCAGAGCCAAGATAAACCGAATCTCCAGGTCAGCTAGTCTGTCTTGGGCTAGATACACTGACAGATTGCTGTCTGGTAGTTTATTTGTTGTGGCAAGAGTCATTGTCTCGAAGAAGATGTAGCCTAAAAGTTGTACAGTAACCTACTCACATAGGCTATGCCATGCCTCCCTCCTTCCCTTCATATGAACACATATAAACAGAGTGGTTGCCAAATAATTATTGTGGTATATAAATTCAGTCAGTAAAATAATCCAGAAATAATTTTAAAATAAGAAATACCAATATTCTTAATTTAATAATAAAAATTATTCAAAACAACAGTAACGAAATTTCTAAAGTATTTCATAATTCAATTTCACAGTTTTTTTCTAATGTGTGTAGAATAAAAATGAAAAAAATACACTTATATAAAATTAATCTTCCCCTTTAGTGATGAAATGTGCTTTGATCTAAATGGCAGAAACATTAAATAAAACAGAGTTCATTTAAATACCATAAGCAGTATATAAATGATGCAGATGATAGCCAAAAATCTGAAGCTTTTATCAATTTTTTTATTAAGGTTTTTATATAATTTGATTCATATAAAACATTATAACATAAAAAGTGATAATCAACTTTTTGTGCTTTCCTGAGCTTTGGTGTGACCTACGATTAGCTTTTATTCCTTCAACATGTGTTATACTCTTAGGTTTAGTAGACAGAATAAGAAATTCTAAGCTACTCTGCTAGTAATTTTAATGGGGTGAGATGCTTTGATTGTATACATTTGGGTCACTCCATGAGGATATAAAATGGAAGAGAAAAGTATGTTGGTCATTTTATTTTATCAAATTGCTATGATATACTGGTTGCAACTATCCTGATGCTTCATGTGCTATTGCTGGAAAGCTCATATTAGCTCTAATAAGAAGATAATGGGTGAAAATAGGTCAGCTGGTATCTTCTTTTCTGATAATGCCTCCAAAAGCAAGACAAGGACTGTAATATGAGATTTGTAATAGGTTCAGTTGAACTTTAACAAGTGAAAACTGCACAGTGAAAATGTATTGAGGGAATTGCATATTGCATGTTTTTTGCTTAAATTGCCAATCACAAATAAATCATATGTTGAGACACTTTTTCTCCTGCTGCTTGATAACAAAATAAATTACTTTTATGACATCATGGCCTACTTATTAGACTACCTACAGTGTGTCTAAAGTGAGAATACAGGTAATAGTTTTCATAGTAAGCATTTTATGAGAAAGAAAATGAAAGAGATGAAACATTTGATGATGTAAACAATAAACAAATATTTTATGACGCAAAGTAGCATTTCTTTAGTATTTTTCTATGTGTGTATGTGCATGTGAGCATGTGTAGTGCATATGAATGTGAGTGCTAGCACATGCTTGTATGTGTGAAAACCTGTGAGGCCAGAAGAAAACGTTGGGTGTCATTCCTCAGCTATACTTTTATTGACATAGTATCAGTCATTGGCTATGAGGTTTGCACTGAGAAAGAGTAGCTGACCTGTGAGTTACAGCAATCAACCTATCTCTACCTCCTTAGCTCTGGGAGTGTGTTCCCCCATGCCTGGTATGTTCTATGTTGGTTTGGGGAGATCTGATGCAGGTCCCCATGCTTGGATCACAAGCAATTTCACGACTAAGCTATGCCACTACCCCAAGGTAGAATTTGCTAGCATAGTATTATTATTATCATAACTCTGCACCAAGTTAATGTTCATAATTAATGAATGCCTAAATTGTTCCAATTTATGCTAAATTTTCAGGTACTTAGGTTATGATATCGGGGTGTAGATAGATATGGGCTAAACTCTATGGAAGACTGAAAGATGTTATGTCTGGTAGAGCCTTTAATATTGTCCCTGGATAAGAAATGTTTCCTTTATTTCTTAAAACTGCACCTGCTTTCTCTGCATTCTTTCCCTTGGGAGCTTTAAACTTGCTCATATTCCTTTCCTTGCCCAAAGCCATTTTTTTCATATCTTTCTGCTCATTTTGTTGCTCTTTCATGCTGTAGATCTGAACAATATCAGTCAGAAGTAGGTATTCCACAACCTAAATGTGGTTGTATTGAAATTTCATCTGTTAACTGGATTTTTTCACTGCTTTGGAATTAAGTACCATTTGAAATTCTCAGAACACTAGCAGAGTGCATCTGGATTCCATACTAGAATATCACAGTACTGGCCCCTCGCCCTAATGTCTGATAGAGTGTTTGTTCCCCTCTGAAACAGTCTCAACCAGGCCTCATTGTGTATGTTTCTCTCTGGATTCTGGTCTTCCAAACTCCCACCAGAGTTGCTTAAAGTTTTCAAGGGTTTTTCTAGCCCACAGTTTCAAGCTCATATATTTTTTCCACAAATCAATTCCAAAGTTTGAAAACCACATGATCATGTTGATCACAACAATGACCTTATTCTTGGTACTAATTGTATGAATTTGCTACCACTGATGCCACCACAACAAAATACTTTGCAAAAACAATTTCAGAAAAAAAAAAAGTTTACAATTCAAATTTACAGTGCACCATAATGCAGAAGGCATGGTGGAAGGAATGTGAAGCAGCTACTCCTCTCAATCAACATGATCTAGAAACCCCGCACTGACATGTCCAGAAAAGTTGTTTCTAAGGTGATTGTAGTTTTTGTTCAGTTGACACCACAGATTACCTATATATATTACCTATAGATATATGGAAACTACCTAAGGTGTAGTTTTCAGCTTCTTTCTAAATGGACACTGCTCCCATAGGATTAGGTCCCCAGAACAATGACTTATTTAATATTAGTTATCACTGTAAAGTCTCTGCCACAATCTAAAAACATATAAGTGATATTGGGTGTTCAAGGTTCAATGTATAAGACTGGGGAAAAATAAAAAAATCAGCCCAGCACCATACAGACTCACAGGAACTATGATGTTATCATTTATCTTTTTTATTTTATATTTTATTTTAAAGAAAGAGAGAGAGAGAGAGAGAGAGAGAGAGAGAGAGAGAGAGAATGAGCACTGCAAATGAACTCCAGACACATGCGCCAACATGAGCATTTGGCTAAAATGGATTCAGGAAATCAAATCTGGGATTTTAGGCTTCACAGAGAAATGCCTTAACCACTATGACATCTTTCCAGCCCCATTTTTGATTTATCTTTTGTGACAATGTTTCAGTATGAACCACTGGGAAGTCTTGAACTCACTATGTAAACTAGGCTGTTCTTGAAAATTCAGCATTCCTCCTGCCTTCCACTCTCAAGTTCCAAGAAAACAGGTGCAAAGCTTTCAGCATACCATGAATTATGTCAACACACTGGTAAATAATTCAACGTCAGAGAGCTTTGTAGATAATTCTGATTGGAAGAGAGCTTTGGAACTTACTTTGCACAAACCTTTTATGTAATGCTGATTGATTATCCATTTTCAGGATTCTTGACTGTCCACCTGAACTTTTCTGTTCATGATCAGTTTATTAGAGGGCATATCTGGAACAGAGGACACTAGAGTTTGTGTGTGTGTGTGTGTGTGTGTGTGTGTGTGTGTGTGTGTGTGTTTGGTCAAATTTCTTCTTTTTATGGCCTTTAATTAGAAATGCATATTTGTGTATTTTAAAACATAATTTATATATTCAGCAAATATTGATTTTTGAAATGTAAAATAGTCATGTTTTCTATAATGTAGTTTACTTTAAATGCAGTGGAACACATATTTTCTTACTTGACAGTGATATTTATGATGCCAACCTTTCATTTTCAATGTCCCTTTGTAGCTCAGGCCTTAAGCTCAAAGGTACTACAAAGGAGTTTCTTGTATGCACATTCTGATTATTAACAGAAGCTGCATAGCCAATAAGCTCAACTTTCCTATGCCTTTATGGGCCACAGTTCACAAAGAATAGCAAGATAAAGAAAAAGAATCAGGACCTGTCTTCCACCCATGAAACTATCATTTATGTATGAGAAAGACTGAAGCTTTCACATTGAGCTATTTTAACATTGCTTTCTCTTTTAGATGGAACAATATTCAACAATATATAAAATACATAACTAACAAGGGAAAATGCACAGTGTCCAAACATGTGAAGCTCTGGAAACAAACTATTTTCTTCAATACTTCTGTGCTTGCCCAAGAGTAAGTGCTTCTTATATTTGTTCCAAGAGCCACTGAAACAAACAGACATGAGTTTACTTGATAACTTATATTATGTCAGTAGTCTCTTACAGTACATTATTCCATGTTGTTTTATGGGATGTTAGAGTCAACATTGTTGTCTGAGCATTGATTCAATTCTGGAGAGCTAGTGAAGAAATGGATGCCTACACATTATATTGAGTAATGGTAATGTTAAGGCCTTTACCAGCTGTCTTTTTCTGTTTAAAAGCAGAAAATTCTCACATTGGCATTTAGGATGGATATAACACTAACTAAGCTAACCTTTGTTGCAGTCATGTTCACATTTCTGGCAGAAATCACCCAACAAAGAGCAGCAGAGACCAACGCTGACCACCCAATATGGTAGTATTTCTTCAGGTGATCAGCCAGCAATTTGGTGGTAGGTTGACTACATTGGACCACTTTTATCATGGAAAGGCCAGCATTTTGTACTTACTGGAATAGACACTTACTGTGGGTATGCATTTGCCTTTGCTGCATGTAGTGCTTCTCCCCAAACTAGCATCCATGGGTTTACAGAATGCCTAATCCACCATCATGCTATTCTATACAGCATTGCTTCTGACCAAGGCACTCACCTCACAGACAAGGAAGTAGGGCAGTGGGCTCATGGTCATGGAATTCACTGGTCTTACCATGTGGCCCACTATGCTGAGGCAGCTGGCTTGATAGAATGGTGGAATGGCCTCTTAAAGAAACAGCTACAGTGCCAACTAGGTGGCAATAGCTTGGAGGGCTGGGGGAGTGCCTTCCAGCAGGCTGTACATGCTCTGAATTAGCATCCTATATACGGCACTGTTTTTTTCTACATCCCAGATTCATGGGTCTAAGAATCAAGGGATAAAAATGGGAATGGTCCCATCATCCCCAAGTGACCCACTAGTTATTTTTTTGCTTCCTGGTCCCACAACCTTATGCTCTGCTGGCTTAGCAGTGTTGGTGCCAGAAGCGGGAGTGATTTTGCCAGGAGACACACATAACATTCCATTGAACTGGAAGCTAAGACTTCCACCTGGATACTTGGGCTCCTGATGCCCTTGAGTGAACATGCTGAGAAAGGAGTTGCAGTGATAGCAGGGGTGATTAATCCAGACTACTTGAAGGAAATCAGACTGCTGCTCCACAATGGAAGTAAGGAAGATTATGAATGGAGTGCAGGAGATCATTAAGGCATCTCTTGGTGTTATCATAGTATGTTATCAAAGTCAGTGGACATCTGCATCAAGGTAGTATGATAAGTGGCCCAGATCCTTCAGGATTGAAGGTATGGGTCACCCCTCCAGGTAAATAATCAAGACTTCCTGAGGTACTTGCTGAAGGTGGAGGTAGTAGAAGAAGGTAGTTACAAATACCAGCTAAGGCCATGTGACCAGTTACAGAAATGATGACTATAATTGCAATGCTTCTGTCCTACCTTGATACAGAGCGTTTGTATACATATCTACACAAATATTACAATTATATCACTAAAGCTGGGAGTGGTGGTACCCTCCTTTAATCCCAGCACATAGGAGGATCACCATGAGTTTGACAGCACCCTGACACTACACAGTGAATTCCAGGTCAGCCTGAGCTAGAGTGAAACCCTGCCTCGAAAAACCAAGAAAAAAATAAAAAAAAGATGATATCACTAGCTAACTGTTGATTTTATATTAGACCTTTTATATTAGAGACTAAGCATTCCTCAAGGAACCTTGCTTTGTGCTGGGGGAAGATTTTGCATTTCCAGTTGCACGTGGGCTAGTTATACCATATTAGGTGGAATTATGAGCTTGTTACTGTTTTCATTTGGAAATTAGGTATGATATAGGGAGATATGGTTTGGTGTCAAGTTGACAAAGGGTGAACTTGTGATAGTTAAGGTGTTGTCAATTTGATCTGCTTAGTAATCCACAGAAATCCCTTTTGGGTGGTTCTCTGAGGTTGCTTCCAGGAAGGATTAACTGAAGGAGGAAGTCCTTCCCCCAGAGCAGGTGGTCCCTCTCAGAAGGGCAGTTTATGTAAGGAAGCTCTGCATGAAAAGAGCCACTTCCTTCTTCCCACTTGGCTGCCAGAGCTATTTTCTGCCTTCCAGCATTGACTGAAGACCAGCTCAGACTGAAGGCCCATGTGGATCAAAAATGAAAACCAGCCACTTCTCCAGAAGCCTCCAGGCCTTCAGGGCTGAACTGGGACTGTTGAGTCATTTGGCTATAGCAGATAGTGGTTTCCTTGATTCTCGGCCTGCAGCTGTTATTGGACTACCATAAGCTAATGCACTAAATTCCCTTTTAAATATAATTCAACCTAGCAGTTCTGTTCCTCTAGAGAAGCCTGACTAATACAACCTTAATCTTTTTATTGACTACTACTATTAACAAACATATGGGAATGTCAAAGTTTATACTACTGGTAACTGTAGTATCATACACCAATGAATGGAAAAAAAAAAATCAAGTAACTGCAATGTCATTCTCTTGATTGAAAATCTCTGATCCTATAGATCATGAAAAATATACTGTAAAATGAGTGTATAATTCTCATTTAAAAAAATGAAAAAAATCTTTAAAAAGCAGAAAGACAAGAAAACAAGTCATATCACAGTTGTTTAGCTGTTATTTAACTTTCATCTCAGCTAGATATAACACAATTCCCACATGCTTTATTTTCTCAGTACTTTATGTCTCATGGGATGATAATGGCATGTTAAAATCCAGTGCATTTGTGTACTTTGGATGTATCACTGAATTTCTAACATTTTCTGCTTAATATACTTTAATGTTCTCTTATGTGGCTCATAAAATTTTATGACTATGATATTTTCATAGTACATACTATTTTGTGTCAATATAAAGTGATGTTTTCACTCTCTTCCAGTGTTTTTCTATTAATTGTACCTTGTCTTAAACTATTAAATAATCCAACACTTAATTTTTCTTGTTTTCATCTTTTCCCATTCTTATTCTTTGAAGATAATTTTGTCTATTTGTTTTAGGTATATATTAGAAAGGAGGAAAGCTTTTTTTAATTTATTAACTAAATAATATCTAATCATTTTATATTGTAATTGTGAGGTAATTATTAACATATACTGTGCTTACTGAGATTTATATTATTTATATTCTTCTTGTACATGTTTTTTTATTGCACTAACCTGTATGTTCCTTTAATGTTACTTACGTTCTCTTAATATATACATATATATGTATATATATAATATATTTATATTATATATATTAAAATATAAATAAATAAATAAATAAATATATATATATATATATATATATATATATATATATATATATGGCTTTTCAAATAGGGTCTCCCTCTAGTTAGGCTGACATGAAATTCACTATAGAGTGAGTTCTTTTTGCGTGGGGGTTATTTTTTTTTTATTGTTAAAGTGGCTTATACAAAACTATATGTAAAGTAGATGTTCTGTTTTAACTCACATGATCTCTTTTTATTAGGATTTATCCAATTATATTTTCTTCATATTTACTATCAAACTTTGCATACTACTATACCTTTGAAAGAGACATAAGTTTATATTTTCAACAATGTTTGTTATATAACAAAAGACAAAAGGCCATATGACATATGAAATTGCTAAGATTTTTCATTTTATTTTGTGAGAGAGAGAGAGAGAGAAAGAGAAAGAGCCAGATACAATAAAAATATTGAAGAAGACAGAAAAAAAGAGAATAAGCACATCGGAGCCTCTTTCACACTGCAAACAAACTCCAGATGCATGCACCACTGAGTGCATCTGATTTTACATGGGTGCTGGAGAATCAAACTGGGGCCTTAAGGCATTGCAGGCAAGCAACATTAACTGATGAACCATTGGTCCAGCTCCTATTTCTGCCTCTATTATTGGTGCTTTTGATTTGTGCTATTTCTTTCTGAGTTGCAATTTTCATTTGGTCATTTCTGTTCTTTTATATTTTTTGGAATACTTTCTTCTTTTCTCATCATAATATCAAAAAAAAAAAGTTGTGCTAAAACTTAATTAAAAAAAGTAAGTTGAAGGAAACATCTTTTTCCCCCTAAGCAAAAAAAAAAAAAAAAAATTCCTTAAAAAAATAAAAGCTTGAAATCTTATAATTTTTGAGGTAATTAAGATAATTGTGTAATTTTTAATTTTAAAAGGCAAAATTTTAGAATGAATTTATTTACTAATTTCTTCTTTCTAATTTCACCAGCATCAAAATCACCTAACCTTAACATTAAATATTTTCAATTTTTGAGTGCACAGTTCTATAATACTGATATATTTTTTGCTAAATGTAGTAATTTATAAACTTACAGGAAATATTAATATCTAATAGACATGATGGTAAATAATGGTAAAGCAATAGTGTGTAATTAATTTTTTACATAATCAAATACAAGAGATTCAAAATGAAGGCACATTTCTTAGCCAAATTAGGCTGATCATAATTGCCTAGAGAGTGATATTATTGTTTCAAGATACTTAATAGATTAGCATTCTTTCAACTCGTTATTAGATTGGTACATTTTGGCAAATGAGACTTTTATTTTGAATTATAACTGAGATTCTTCCTTTTTTAAAATTTTTTCCAGATAGGGTCTCACTCTAGCCCAGGCTGACATGGAATTTACTATGTAGTATCAGGGTGACCTCATACTCATGACAGTACTCCTACCTCTGTCTCTGAGTGCGGGGATTAAAGGTATAAACCACCACTCCTGGCTATAAGTGACATTCTTTTAGACATTTTCTTAATCTGTTTCATTGATTCCTGGAAGACTTGGGGAATTATGAGACAAGCTCATTCTTAGAGTCCTGTTAAAGGATGTTTTAAAGATTTCAAAATATATCACACTCTAGTACTTTTATTTAGTTAACTTTATTTTCATTAAATTATAGCACATACTTATTTTTTTATCATCAAAAATACAGTAAGAGCTTGAGATGTCTTAGTGGTTAAGATGCTTGCTTCTGAAGCCTTAGGAGCCAGGTTCAATTCCCCAGTACACACTTAAAGCCAGATGCACAACTTGGTACACGTGTCTGGAATTTTTCTGTAGTGGCTAGAGGCCCTGGTGCACTCATTCTCTGTACATCTGATTCTCCCTTTCTCTCCAACAAATAAGTAAAGTATTTTTAAAGATACAGTGAAAGAGCTTTATCCCCAACACTAAGGAACCTATGATAGGATCAGTATAAATTTGAGGCCAGCATGCAGCTATAGGCTTGATAAGGGTGAGATCCTGCCTAGAAAAATAACAAAACCAAAGAAAAAAATATAGAATAAAAGAATTTTCACAAGCAATAATTCCATCATGTAACTTCTCCAAGTTTCTCACTAAAGTTATATAAGAATTTTATCCTGAGTATATTTATATTCAACTTTGTATAATATAAATGACTGATTTCACTTTTGATTGATGAATACATTGCTCAGGAATGTAAACATTTCTGATTAGCTTGCACATATATAATGTATTATGCAATACATTAAATTACCCATGTAAATGAGTAAAAAGTAAATCTTAGCACTCAACAGGATTATAGAAATATTACTCAATATTAATTTCAAGATATGTTAAAAAATAAGCCAGGTAATAAAATACAGTCTATTGTCTGTCATTCTTTAACAATGAAGTGGCATGATTAAAGATTGCACTTTTCAGTCCTTGTAGGTGTTCGTTTGTCACTTTTCAATTATGGAAAAAATAGTGGCAAAAGCATGAGCATTCTTGGCACTGAGTTTAGTAGAGCATTAAGGATAACCATCATGATATGATTTCAAAGTGCTTCCAATATGAATTTAAAGTATTTCCATATGAACAAAATTCAAGAGCTAAAACATAATAGAGTGGGTGGAGAGATTGCTAACCTGGTAAGAGTGCTTCATCCTAAGTGTGAGAGCCCGATATGCCCTGAGTTAAAGTCCCTAGCACCAAAGTAAACAGCTAGGCATGGTCGTGCATGACTATATCCCTAGCACAGAGAGCAGAAAATTGCTGGAACTTACTTGTCAGCCATTTGGACTGAAAATTGCTGCTCCAGGTTCTGTCAGAGAGACTGTCTCAAGGAAGCATGCAGGTGAGCCGTGAAGGAAGATAGCAGCGTTCTCCTTTCCTTCTACATGCACATGCACAGGTCATATGCATCTGCACACACGCGTGCATGCATCACACACATGTACCACAAACACTGCCACACACACAAACACACACACACACACACACACACACACACACACACACACAGAGTAACTCACATACTCACATAACACAATAAGGAGTGTATGTTGTGCAGGGAAGCAAAAGTGAAAAAGATCAATTTGGAATGCAGATATTAAAAACTATCAAGTAGCTGTGAGCCTCCATGTGATGCTAAAATATGTGTGGTCTTTGAGTACATACACATGTGCATGAATCTATACATTCATTTGAGTGATTACATTGAAATTCATTTCATGTTTCAGAGCCAAAACCACAGAAAATATTATCATACTTTATACTCTTACAAAATGCCAGTTGTGTAAGAATGGCAGTGTGCCCTCCATTTCATACAAAAGTATGCACTAAGGTAACTTGTATAAGTGTTACTAAATTAATTCAACTGACATATCTGAATGATTTAGTATGACCACAGGAATGGAAGTATACTCATCAGTGTTTAATTTGGTAGTAAGTGAAATCCATCTGGCTGTTCTTGACATAGCCTATACTGAAAAGTTTAATGTATGAATTTCTGTAAATCACATGAACTTACTCCATTCTCTTTGCAGTTTTCAAAGGAATGGGTGGAATAGCCTTGACATGTGTAATAGACAGCCTCTCATTGTTAGGCAGTTATGGAGGAAGGGATTTATTGAAAATTACAAGTGGGAAGGGGGAGTTCCATAATGGCAGAAGAAGTTGGCACACTTTCACATATCCATACAGCAACACTTACCAAAAGCAAAAAGACTCTGTGCCAGTAAGTTTTGAACTTGTTTGAGTTTTTCCAATTTAAAATCTTGTATCTCTCAGTCCTATATCTTTAACCAAGCAAAATAGTTCATTACAATTTCTAAGCAGATAGGAAAAACAAAACAAAACAAAAAAACACCACTAGCAAGTACATTCCAGTAACTTCAAGCAAAACTCAAGTACTTTGCCTATCTTTAGAATGGAATTCCCAAACATCTTAGTGCTAGGCCATCGGATCCACCCACCATGACACCTCCTCTAGCCAGGAGGCTGAAGATCTGTATTATAAGCTTTAATAAACTCCTGAATGAATTGGGTGACAGACATTCAAACTATCACAACATTCCTGCAATTTTTTTCTTATTAACAAGGAGATGTTATAAATAAAAAGATTGTACATGCTGAGAATATCGGCTGAAAAAATGCTTTTGTACTGTGTCTTGGTGTCTTGAGAAATTTGGCCAAACCAATATGGTCATGCATATGCTAAATAAGGTATGCTGACTCTGTAGAACGTAACAAGGAAAGTATTCACACACAGAATAGTCGATATAATCATAAAAACTAAATATTAAGCTCAAAGTTGATTTCTTTTGATGTAAGAAAAATGATTGATTCTTTGTAACAGATATGAGGAATATCTCCCTTCCTCTCTCAAAGCCTGCATTAATGTCAACTAAGCCTGTTCTTTCCTCTTAATGTCTGTAGTTAAATCTACATTAAAGGCTTCTCTTAATAAACTAACTTTGCTTCAAACAAATATACACACTCACACAGTCAGCATAATTGTTTTTAAAGGGTTGATGTTTCCTTAAATGTCAAAGAGAACTTGAAAAAAAAATATTCTCATAATAGGAAAAAAGGGCACATCCTTCCTTAAACCTGTTTGTCTTTTATCAGTGATAGGTAAAATTTATAATCAGGATATATTTTGTTGTTTTCAAATCATCCAGATATATCTTTGGTTATGTCTGTCAGAAAAGTGGCCGATGTCCAAATATAAAACACAACAAAAATATTGGTTGAGATGTTTTTATTTTGAGAAGCTTTCTGTTGATGATACTGTCCTCTTTCTCATTCACTTGGTCCCGGAGGAAGCAGAAATGCTGGGAAAAGGTTTTCTGAAGAAGAGAAGAATGTACAAAGTGCTGACCAGTGTGACTAGAAGTAAGTAAATCTTCTCTAGAAAATAACACTTAAAATGCCATAAAGGGAAGAAAATGCTGAGTACAGTACATCACTATACCTCACTATTCATGATGCACAAAGATCTAAGAAATCCTACAACAAAACACATGACAAACAAGGTAACTGCATGGTTCTTATCACAAGATGGTAAGATTTGTAACCTCAATATGACCTTTAGTTAATATACATGTTAACTATTATAGTTCACAATGTTTTAAGATACTAATGTAAGCTTGTTTTGTAAGGAAGATGGTATATTTAACTCTTACTGGAGTTAATTGATGGTGGGCATGAGCCCTCACAGAGACATACTCCAAGAAAGATTTGTCTATCCTTCCTTAATAAGACATTTAAACAAATAAGGAACAGAGAAAAGCAGAAACATGAGATCTATCTGATATGTCAAATTTGGGAAAAGAATAAAGAGATCTAGTAGTCCATCTTCAGGGTGCGGACATGGGGGCTGGATTTAGAAAGAAGGCAAGAAGTACACACACACACACACACACACACACACACACACACACACACACACACGATAATCAATCAGTCCTGGTCAAGATGCCTCACACTCCCTATTGTTTCAATTCCTGTGTCTCTCACTTACTTCTTTCTGACAACACTCAATCTTTTCTGGAGGCAAGTTACTTCTCTGGCTGGTCCCAGGGTTACAAACACTTTCTCCTCACCTGAAATAGGTATGGAAATTTCTACTTCTTAGATTACATTATTTCAATTACAAACCAGCCAGTCCTAATATTTTATATTTCCATCTATATGATAGGGCAGATTGTCTCAACTTTTTATACCTTATCAATATAGAAAATGTTTTATTGCATGGTTGATCCCTAACCAACTATAGTGTGCTATTTAAAGAATATCAACATCTAAAATGCTCAAATCAAGCACCATAATCATTTCCCTCATCAATCCACATGCCCCTCTCAGACTGACAACAGAATATCAAAAGAATAATTAAGGGACACAGTCTCAAGGAGTAGCTACCAATTATAAGTAAATTCATCATCATCCCAGGCAGAGTCTAGAGGCCTTTTCTTAGGGAGTCTCACATAGACACTAAAGTTTTGATAGAATTTTACCTACTACAAATCTTTGGTTAGACCAGTAATGAACTATTTTCTTTTTCAAGACCCTAAGTGAAAATTGGTGACATTTACTAGTGATCACAATTCCCCTTCTTTTTGAGAGTACAGAGAAGCAACTTCTCCATGCCCACAGCTGTACAACTGATCATTCTAGACCATATTTAAGATGTCAGCATTTACATTGCACTGTCTGAAAATTATCTCTTTCACTAGGATTAGTTCATGAGTCTTCATTGTCAATCAAAGCAAAAGTTTTTTCAAGGTAATATTAGTGTAGCTAATTTTTCATTAGCTAATGCTACTAAAATATAAAATAAAAATGATATTATACACATTAGGAATTTGATTGGGGTGTTCATTCACTTAAAGATAACTCAATAACTATGGAGAAATATGTATTTAAATTATCATTTGATGTCCTGGTATAAATATTGAGGTTATTTTATACAGACTATTATAGTTATCAAGTAATCTTTATCATTGGACATCCTATGAAGCCAAAACTTTGATTAGTACAGGTGATTAGGATTACAATTTGAGTTAATTATCTGTCACTCTGCATTAAGAAAGGCTGTATCTCAAATGACAGTGTGGATACCCTTACACTGGTTTGTAGGTTTTCTTGACTGTGTGCTTTAATTTTCAGTCCCTCAATAACATTTGCTGTGGTACTTTTTCAGTGTGGATAACCTCTTCATTGTGACCAAATGACTTACAGGTCTAGTAACTTTTAATAGGTTAGATTTAAAAAAGATTGTACTCTGATATAACAAAACTAATTAGACTATTTTAACTACCTTAAAAAGAAAAGGCATTGACAGACTTATTTTTAATATAATACTAAGAAATTAAGCCAAAATAATGATTTTAATTGAAGCCAGACAAAGAAACAGCCTTTCAACACTATAAATTATCTGTTCTGTGTGTACCCACTGACATTATCATCCAGAGCAGTGGAAGACTTTTCTCAGCCATCCAATTTACTTCCTCAATAGCAAAATCAGAATCTTTTCCCATACACAGTATTGCATTATCTCTTGCTTCTACCCTCTGTGTCTGAGGGTCTCTGGTGTGTGTATTTCTCCATGCACACAGTGTTCCAAGCTCACCAACCTTTAGCTATTTCTTCCTAATTCTGTCTTGTTAGAGAGGTAGGAAAGATTGATTTAAGAAGTCTTAGCTTTCTTTCATAAAATTCACCAGGAACCAGTGATATCTCAGAAAGGCTTGTTATTGATTATGAATATTATGGCAAATTGAAATAGTCATGACTTTATAGTAAATCATGCCTGGAAGAGAAACCATGGCTTTGCTATCATGACCTACAAACCTCCATCTTCATCTAAAAGCCTCCATTATCACCTTCAAAACTTCATCACTACAAACCATCATCTTCATCTATGAACCTCCACAGTCATCTACACACATCTGCCATCATTTGCAAACTTACATAATCATCTACAAGTGTCCACTGTCATCTCTAAATGTCAATTATCATCTAAAACCCTCCATCATTACTTGTAAACCTCTGTTGTCATTTGTGAACCTCCATAGTCACTTTAAAGCCTCACTTCCTTATGTGTAATAATGGTTCCTAGTGTATGTCTCTTATTGCTATGATTTTGATGACAAATTATAAACATTTAACATCTTCTAAGAGCATGACTTCCCAAGGGTTAATCCTTCTTTCCTTCCCATCTTACTTTCTGGTCTTGAAATGCTAAGTAAGTTTTCTGTAACTTCTTTTATCTATATTGATTGAAAAATCTTATTTTCTTCCTTGTTTCTCTGTTTTGTTTTGCTCTACGATTGTAGAGAATGCTTGGGTGAGGAGGAAAAGGTTCACAAGTAGTGCCTTCTGACATATCATATTGAACATACTGAAAATGCAATGGCACATAAAATATTTTATTCTGTCCATGAATTCAGCAGCCACAAATGAAGTAAGGATTTGATATAGACATTCAATCTGGAGCTCAGCTGGGTGTGTGGCTTCACTTTCGTGATTAGCAGAGTTCTTGGCATTGATATTTCTTGGCTCTCAGATTTGTCTTATGGCTTCCTTCTGATTCCTACTTCAGTTTTCTCAAAAAATCCCTGCTTTGAGTTACATGATGTTAAACCAATTTTTATTTTTTAATAATTTAGAGACTGAGAGGCTTCTTTTCACTCTGATTTCTATTCCCCTTTTCAGTCAAAGATAATAGCACTCCTTTAAAATGTTGGCACTTATTCTTCCTTATAGATTTATATTCTCCACTGGATAGACTCTTCACTTACAAATACCTTTGAGATTGGCCTTTGTTCCCTTGGTCTCCTTCCAGGATGTGGTAGAACAATGCTTTTAAGAATTTAGAATTACTGTTGTCTAGCCAGATGGTCATGAGTCATGGTCTTAGATTATGATAAGGGACATTTCTCTTGAACTTAAAAGACACTAGAAAAAAAAATGTTTTAAATCATTCTGAGGTCTTAACTGAAGGAATTCTAGCCAGCTAAACTCAACATTCTCAGAGGCTGTGTTCCACCAGCCATGTTGTGGATTTCTTTGATCTTTGTTCTTAAGCTAAAATTCTCAAGTAAAACCCTTTACTTTATGTCCACAACTAATATATGTGTGTGTATGTATATATATATATATATATATATATATATATATATATATATATATATATATATATGTATGTATGTATGTATACACACACATGTGTGTGTGTACAGCTGGAAAGAAAGTCTTAGCAATATATGTGTCTTCAAAATGCTAACTAAAACTGAAAAATTTGTTCTGCAAGTCATCTATTTCTTCCCAAATTTTATCATGGTATAGAGCAGATATTGCATGCAATTTTTGTTTTCCACCTTCCCATTGATGACAACAGTTCTGTGAAACTTTCTGAGGCTGCAAAGATATGCTTACAATATTTGTAGTTGTCAATACCACTGTTTTGTCATTTTTCTTCAAAATGTCCCTGTGCCAAGGAGCATCAGGTTTTAACTAGCAAATGATCAGAAACCTAGCATCACATGTTTGAGGATTTATGTTGCTCTTGTTTTGTTGTGATATCTCACCCATAGAACAAAATTATGTTACATTGCTATATAGTTGCAAATCAAATCAAACCAGGATCTTCCTTATTTCTCTGTGGAATAACAAATCAGTGTGGAGGTTGTTATGTTCAGACTGGAGTTCGTGGTGGCAGCTCAGAGTCAGAAACAATGACACTGAACAACAGGGAGTGACTTTCCTTTTACTTCATTGTAGCTGCTTCCTGTTAAAAGACTGAAGGGTGCAGCTTCCATAAAACCACATTATTACAGAAACATGTTTAAAGAAAGGAAGGAGAAATAAGAAGACTTCTGAAGCATATCTTTCTTTTCAGTGACATTCAACATTTAATTCCCTTTAAATTTGAGTTCAGTATTATGCAGATATTTATGCAAACTTTTTAGCTAAGATAATCCTCAATTATTTCTCTCCTATCTCTTAGTTCTTTGACAGATTTTTAAAAATTACATCATTAGTAGCTATGCCAGCTCATAAGGAAAAAATTAAGAATCTTTAAAATCTCACATCCCTCTGGTAAATAATTTAGCAGACTGAATAGGGGAAACATAACAATATAATAAGAAGTGTTATAGAAGAAAGGAATCATATATAGGAAAATAGTAAGACAATGAAACAGTTTGAGAATAGGTAGCCATTGGCTTTATATTTGAGACATAGTCAATAAACTACCACAAAGGAGACAAAATTGAATTTTAAAATCAAAGATTATTAATAATTGAAGTCATTAAATTAAATAGATGATAAAATGAAGATGAGTGTAGTGTCACATGCCTTTAATCCCAGCACTTGAGAGGCAGAGGTAGGATGATTTCCATGAGTTTGAGGCTATTATGAGACTACCTAGTGAACTGTATGTCAGCCTGGGCTAGAGTGAAATCTTGCCTCAAAAAACAAACAATAGATGATAAAACGACAGACATGAGGATTTAGTAAGTTAACAATTTATTATTTTCAGAGAAAGTAGAAGCAGTGAATGAAGAAGTATAGTATAGGACTAAATGTTACAGACATTAGCATAATTGAGAAACAAGAAGCTCTCTTGTCCTGTTGGAAGTTAACTCTGAAAACGGAAGGTGAAAAAGGCCATAGTACTGGGGAAGGCAGGAAGGATGCAAATATATTTGTTGTAATTTGAATGAAATATTCCCTATAGCCCCATGCATTGAAGACTTGATTCCTAGCTTGTGGTAGAGCCTTGCTGTAGAAGGTGTATCATTGGAAGTGGACATTGAGGTTTCTTAGCTCAGCTTGCCAGTATTTACAGGCTGGCTTATAGAGTCTACATCCACCCAGAAATGTGAGCTAGCTTCATGCTTTCTGCCATTCTCTTCTTATCAAGATAAAGCTTCTCCTTGAAACTACCAACTGAAATAAAACTTGTCTATCTATATGTGGCTTTTGGTCCCAGCAATGAGATAGTAACTACAACTATGTTCATTTCTACCACTCATAATAATGCTCCGTGAGCTACAACTGAACTTGTTTGAACCTCATGCAATAAAATCCTGCTCTCCAGGTTGCTAGTAGGATGCCAGCTGGTGTACCCAACAGGAAATGGTAAATGCAGAATTAATGAGGGAGTGGTCCTGACAGGAGGTGTAGATTTGAAAGATGGTTTCATAAAGCTGAGAGCTGACACCCTGGGAGCAGATGCTGTTGCATCAGATTATAAAAGAGAAGAGCTTGGCAGAAAGAAAAGAGAATGCTGATGATTGGCTCACAACTAGCAAAACAAGGATTTTACTGTGTAGATTAAGCAGAATAGCTGAGTAATATAAAATGTATTTTTTAACTTTACAGATATGGGTTTTTAGTCAAAGAATAATGCAAGATACCATAATGGATAACTGAAATCAGTGATCATAATACTAGGTTTTTCCTATTATTCATGTGTACATTTTTCACTGTAAGTATAAATTAATTAGCCAAAGAGTAGAAAAGGATATATTATAAATATTCTATTTATATGGGATATTATTCATATGTATTTATTCATCTTATTTGCTATGTTGTAAGATTTATTCAGATTAATAGGTATGATAACATGTATGTATCAATTCTGATACTCATCCATTAGCCAAATTTATTGTATATTTCTTAATAAAGTTTGAATTGCTTTCAATATTTCTGGTAATGCATACAATGTTCCATGAGCAGTCTTTTGCAGATGTCACTGATAGAATATGAACAGAAACTTTTATGTTTGTATTGTATGTCCATACACATTTATGACTGTAGTACATATTGCTGCATAGCTCCACAGAGTTATGGTTCCTACATGAATCTCAGCCATCAGTGTTCTGACAGGATATCTAGAAATTCTACTTGTTATTAATGTTTTAATATTTAATTTTCTCCAATGACAGCAAAACATGTTAAATCATATGTATCTATCTTTGCATGACTATCTGATAATTATTGCATAAGACTGACCACTGCTCACATCTGCTTCTTCTGTCTTGTTAGCCAGTCATCCTTGATTTCATAAGATATCTCTTCTGACAAGCTTTAATTCTCTTACGTTAAGCATTCTTTCATTGATTCATAATCCTATCTGTGAATACCTATTACAGCTTCATAATAAAATGATATTTAATTCAGAATAAAATTTGCATTCTATAATTTGTTTAAAGTATCCTGATTTCTTAGGCCATTATTTTTTCTATAATGTAAAATCAAAATGTGAAGCTATGTTAAGGACTCTGTAGATACATTAGAAGGGAACTGAAACCAACATTTATATAAATGTAAATGGATTGGCCTCATTCATGATGATCATTCTCCTATTCATCAACATTTTAAAGTTTTCTACCCAATCTACATGTATGATTAACTAAACAATTTAAAAACTTTCTGTATATTTCTCCCTTTCTTCTCTCTTTCCCTCCCTCCTTTCCTTCCTCCCTTTTGTTTTTCCTCTTTCCTTCTTCCCTTGTCTCTAGCTCTCTTTACTTCCTTCTTTAACTTTAATGACATTTAGTCTATCAGATAATTTAGCAGGTAAGAAAATACAGTATTCAGCAAACAATATAATGTATTTATTATTTAAAAGTAGTTGTAGACATTTTATACCTAGGACGTATATGAAAGTTGAAATTCTTTCAAAATTTTCCGTATTTATTTGATTTTTTTTTATAATCAAGTAAAATTATAGGTGATGACAGATGACAGACCTGGTATTGTTTTATGTTGCCAGTGGGTCTCATATTTTCTTGCAAGCCAAAAAAATGTGCTAAGTGATTACTTATATACTACTTTTCTTTGCAATTCTGCTTGGCAGAAACTTGTTTATAAACAAAGGTAGACATAAAAATTTCATCAAATAATATTTGAAATATGGTAAATCTTTAATGACCATCCTTTCACACATAAAAGTGTAATTATCTGTTCTTTTAAATTCTTACATAAATAACAAGCACATGCCTGTAATCCGGAGTTGGTAAAATTTTCCAGGAGGATTTCTGTGAGTTTGATGTCAGCTTGAGATACATCGCTAGACAATATCTTAAAAACAAAAACAACAAAAAAAAAAAAAAAACAGAAAAAGAAAAAAGCTAAAATGTATGAAGTATGCAATGATTTCATAACCAGCCATGTGGTCTCCTGGTTTTCCTAGTGTGTACATCCCTGTGTACTCTGACACCATTTACTCATTTGAAAACTACTTCAGTGTTTTCTGTTTTAGAAATCAGCTTTTTCTGATAGACTTTGGAATAAGCGTACAAATATTTTGAAGTGGTATTCCTGCAAAGGAGGCATTGTCTGACTCTACAAAACAAGAGGAAAATAGAGTCTGGAGTGTGTGATTGGCAAGGTCACATATTCCATCCTTATTTGAAAGTTTTGCTTTGTTTTGTTTTGTTTTTTTCCTCATTGGAGTGAGCATATTACTCCATGGCCCAGTTGGTTAAAAATCAACTGTTAGTCTTACTGACATTTAAAATAAAATAGATTTTTGCCATGTCTTACTCCTGAGATTATTTTTCTTTAATAGTCACAATTTTTCTATAATACACATATATGAGTTTTTTCTTGTTAGTTTTAATTGGGAGCAACCATTCCTAATCTAAAAACTTGTGTTTTTCATTATTTCTGTGAAATCATAATTCATATACATTTATCAATCTTTTCATTACATTTTACTCTTGCCAAGTGTAGAGAACAGAAATAATCACAGAACTCACTCAAAATATATCAATTGTTTGGATCAAGAAAAAACACCTTCTTGTGTCCTTGTTTCCAGAGTTTACCACTATCCATGCACATTTTCTGTTAGTATCTTCTTTCTTTCAAAGAGCCTTTAATTTGTGCAATGTTTTAATATGTGTTCTTGACACAACAGTACACATACATCCTGTTCAAAGAATTGTTACTCATTCACATAAATGATATCATATTTTCACTGATTCAAGGATTGTATTTTGTTTTGTTCTTTTATTATTTTAGTTAGCATTCATTTTCTGTTAGATGTGGCACAGTCAGAATAGAGCTTTCTATTTGACATAGCATTCCCCAACATGTATGTACCTCACTATGGTTAGACACTCTTCCTATGACTGTCACCAATAAATAATTATTGCAAATAATGCTCCACTGAATTCCTAGAAGCTAACTCATCACGGACATTGGGAGTTTTATTAACAATCGCCATCTACAGTAGTAATAATGCCATTGCTGTCTACATCTCTAGCCCTGCACGAACAGTATGAGCGATTAGACCTTGCCATCTCATAAAACTGCCATTATCCATTTTCTCAATGATTGTCAGGATAAAAAGATGTTGAATTGTTATTTCATTCTTAAATCTGAATAGTAAATTATAAAAAGCCTGAAGAATTACTTCCATTTTTTTAAAATACATTTAATTTTCAATGTTACAGTGCCCAAATGTTGTCTCAAAATTTTCCATGCTGTCAGGTCAAAAGTTATATGAGATGGGAATGTGACTCAGTTGGTGGCGCACTTGCCTGGGATAGAAGCTCTGGGTTTGATGCCCAGCACCACATAAAACCGAGTATAGTGGAATAGGCATGCAATCCTAGCACAAGAGAGGTATAGGAAGGAAAATTAGAAATTCACGTCATCCCTGGGTATTATGTAATATGAAAAGATAAGCAAATGGCAAAATATCCAAATGTAAAGACTTTGAAAATATGTTAAGTATATCAAAAACTGTCTAAAGAAGACAATGAAAATACAAAATCTGTCCTATGCATGTTGGTTTGATGTGCAAAAATGCTCTAATATACTTTTCTATTGATGAAAGACAAAGATATGATTATAGAGTTACAGAAATTTAGTTTAAAGCATGGGGTTGTTTATTAAACAAGGTTTATTTTCCTTTCTTTGACAAACCTGCAATTTTGTACTTGACTAACCTATGCTTTCATTTTATTATCCATTCAAATAGGTAAAAGTAGCCAGGTATGGTGGTACATGCCTTTAATCCCAGCCCAGGGGAGGCTGAGATAGGAGGATCAAAGTGAGTTCAAAGTCAGCCTGAGCCTATCTAGTGAATTCCAGGTCAGCCTGGACTAAATAGAAATCCTACCACAAAAAAATTAAATATCAATAAAAGTTGCACGTGAAAGAAACCATTCTTATAATTTGTAATGTGATATTGCCAAAAGGTCATTTATTGCCAATTTCTTCGTGTGAGTATGGCATGGATGAATATACCCTATCTTACCAACCTCAACACTGAAGAATGGGGATCTGAATTTCCCAACTTGAAATCTGCCTTGAAATTAATCATCCATAAGCCTAAAAATATTCCTACTAGAAAGCATGCACTCATAATTTACACAAAAGTACTGAACTATGTTGTTTCCTTTTATAATTTACCTGATTTTTTTTGGGGGGGGGCACATTCCCCAACTGAGCAACAACGCAGATTTTAGTCTTAGTCTGGTTGCAATGTGAAGTAAACACGGCAAATTTCTACATTGGCAGATGCTGGACTCTGAAGTCTCTTTCCTAACTCACATAGCACTGAAGCTGAGGTGTACACATTGGGCTCCTCATTCTATCATTCTCTGTATCTTTCTGGTTTATCCTCAGATCACTCTGTGAGAATCCTTTTCATATCTTTTTTCTCATGAATCTGGAGCTGCGCCAAGCAAAGCAAATGGACAAGCAACAGGAGGATGTTGTCAACACAGTGTCCCAGCAGAGATACTAATATCCTTGAGCCAGCGCCAGCTCTGCTGTCACGAGAGCAGTTAGCCTGAAGATGGATGTGGACGAGAAAGGAAATCTGTGATTGATCTATTTTAAAGGTCATTTGGATATTTGGCAGGCACATAGACGATTTTAACTCTTTTTGGAAAGTTGACTGGTCACATTCAAATCCATTCTAAATAATATTTTAATCTTTTATATTGAATTCAACTAAGTAAGACCACTATGGTAAATGAGATATGATTTAGTTGGAGTTAATAATGCAACTTTGTGAACTCTTTGTTATTGATATTTATAGTGATGTTACATGTATTGTACAATTTGGGCTGATAGAACTGAAAAACACACACTGGATGATTTAAACAAAATAAAATTTCCAGATTTTAACACACTTTTACCAAGTTAAGAACAAATCACATAAGTATTCAATTTCAACTCAGTGTAAAATAAATGAATTTTCATCAGTATATGATGATGTCTTCATTAGTGTTTATGTTTATAGATTCAAAATACTGAAAATTTTCACAAAATTTTATTCATTCTTTATTTTCTGAAACTTTAAGAATCTCTATCCATATTATGTATAATAATATTAAACAATTTTGTATATGAGATTTCAATAAATTTTTTGTATATTCTGTTCATGATAGAAGCTTATCTCCTAGACTTTTGGTTAATTGATGTTAAAATATAAACAATGTCTAAAGCCTTGTAAACTCTCAAATATTAAATAACTTATAAGTCAAAAGGAAATGTAAAGGTATAAAAATTCACCTATGAAATAGAACTAGGCTATAATCTCTCTCATTCTCTCTCTCATTATCTATTACTCTATCTTACTTTTTTATTTATATGGTATTTTAAAAATGTTTATTTATGACAAAGAGAGAAAGAAGCAGAGAGAAAGAGGGAGAGAGGGAAAGAAAGAGAATGGGTGCTCCATGGCCTCTAGACACTGCAACCAAACTCCAGACGAATGTGGTACCTTGTTCATGGATTTATGTGGGTATTGGTAAATTGGCCTAGGCCCTTAGGCTTTGTAGTCATGTTCATTAAATGCTAAGACAGGGCTGGAGAAATGGCTTAGCAGTTAAACGCTTGCCTGTGTGGCCTAAGGACTACGGTTCGAGGCTTGATTCCCCAGGACCCACGTTAGCCAGATGCACAAGGGGGCGTGCACATCTGGAGTTCCTTCGCAGTGGCTGGAGGCCCTGGCACGCCCATTCTCTCCCCCCCCCCCCTTTCTCTCTCTCTCTCTCTCTCTGTGTGTGTGTCTTTCTCTGTCTGTCACTCTCAAATAAATAAATAAAAATAACCAAAAAATAAATAAATGCCAAGCCACCTCTCCAGCCTTCTCTCTTCTAGAGACATGTTACTATTATAAGGGAAATATAAATCTGGCATAGAAATTAAGAAGACAATATACAAAGTCACAGAAGTACAGCTAACACTTTTATCCCAAGATTTATGCTCTAAAGTAAACCTGGAAACATTAGAATAATTAATTCTTGAGTTTCTGTCATGTGAACCAGTAAATACCATCAATTGAGTAAATTGACAAAAATTTCCTCATAATAAATATAGGAAACTGGACTCATTAAATTATCCATATTATGCAGAAAGTTTGTGTTATAAGAAAATTCTGGCCTCATAGGGATCATTGTCTAGTGTAAGAAATAATGGTTGGTCAATTGGCTTATTTACTAACTTCAAAAGTGAATATGGTTCATCTTTGTCTCTTGGAAAGTATATCCCTTCTTCTCACTTTGTCATTACAAAATGAAAAATTTCCCCTTTCTTATTCTCATCTTCCTCACTTAAGACATATTTTGTCTTATTGGTTGGATGTGTTTGTTGGATTGCTTAAGCAAAAAAAAAAAAAAAAAAAAAAAAAGGGCATCTGGACCGCCTGCAGGCACATAATCAGCCTGGAGAACCTAGACAAAGGCCCAACATGGAATGGACTCAGTAAAACATCTCTCCTCAGTGGGAGGACACTAGGTAACCACGTGACCACGCTCTGGGGGAACAGACATAAATGTACATTTGGCTTACCTTATTCTAGTTATTTCTGGCACAGGGATGCCAATTCAGGATTCCCCCCACCCCCAGCTATTTTAAGTGAAGAAAAATGAGGTTGACTAAGAAACTCACGTTTTCCAATGGAAAAGACATTTGCTTTGAAAAAAATAATTTTTTTTGGAATGGTTGTAAAAATATCTGCAAATGAAAGTATTTATTCATTAAAACCTATAAAAACAATTGTCACAAAAGCAAGGGTGAGGGTTAATTCATCAGTTATGGCACCATTCTTCCTCCAGGCCAGCTCACCGAAGCATGAACTATACTCTAAACAGAAGCACTAAGGGCCTTTTTTCTTATTTCCTGAGCTCCCAGTCAGAGAGATTTCTTCCTTACATTACCAGGAATCAACATTTCTCCTCCAGTCCCACATACATGCTACATCCTTGTCCTGGGCATTTTTGGACTAAAGTTCATACTGTCTCCTTCCATCTTCACTCCTGGGATGAATCTCTAGACCCAACCTCACAAGGTCACCAGGGCCATGAATGACAGTGCACTATTCAATGTTCTTCTGGGACTACTCCAAAACAGGCTAAGAGAACCGCGAGCCCAGCCCACATCTTGTCTACCGAGTGCCCGGATGCGGAGCGGGCACATTCCCCTCTAGAGCACTGTTGGCTATTGTACCCAAAGTGGCAGGCTGTCCTCAGCACATTGGTATCCATTTATTCCTGAGAGCATTGACTTCATCTTCAAAATCAAAATGTACTAACCAAAGAAAAATGATAGAAATAAATGTAAAATTTAAAATTAAAATTATAAATCGTTGTGCTTAGAAAGAATATGTCAAAAAAGTAAGAGAAGATTAAAAAATCAATAATGGAAAACATCTGTAAGCCATCAGTCTGCTAAGGAACATGGTACATTTAGAATATCTAAGGTCTGACCTAAAAGCCAGATTTAATACTTGGGTGATCATGGGAAGAGGCATTTCTCAGAGAAAGGCACACTAACCTAGAAAAGCACAGGACAAAGTGATGGGTGTCATTTGGTGTCAGAAAATCACAAATTGGACCCCCAGTAAAATATATTAATTTCCCCAAGAATGGGTAAAATACAGGTACGTTCCCAAGATGTGGAGTGGGTGGAGTCTTTGTGCCGCAACAGCGGGCACAGGAGATGTTGTGGTCCCTTTGGATAACTATTTGGTGAATCTCAAGTTATGAACCAGAATCTCCCTAGGTGCCAACAAATTAATATCTGATCATACCCCCAAAGATAAATTAAAGCATGTTAATTTTAAATGTAATGACAAGTATTTATAGCAACCCTATAGCTACTAATAGAAATAACCCTGAGGGAGGCTTAGGGTTCTAGAAAGGCAAGGATGTGATGTCAAAAGGACAAGGCGAGAGTTGAAGGAGGTACACTGGGGACCTTCAGCTATTGGGACACAGCGAGCAGTTCACTAAGTCTCAGAGGACATCTGTGAAACTGTGGACCCTCACAACAGTCCATCATAACGATGGAATCTTAGGCTTTTTTCTGTCTGTAGCTGTCCCTGTCCTTTTTGCCCCTATTCATCAAATTTCATTCCAAAAGCTACTAATTTCTTCTTTTTTTTTAAATTTTTTATTTGTTTATTTGAGAGCGATAGACACAGAGAGAAAGACAGATAGAGGGAGAGAGAGAGAATGGGCGCGCCAGGGCTTCCAGCCTCTGCAAACGAACTCCAGACGCGTGCGCCCCCTTGTGCACCTGGCTAACGTGGGACCTGGGGAACCGAGCCTCGAACCGGGGTCCTTAGGCTTCACAGGCAAGCGCTTAACCACTAAGCCATCTCTCCAGCCCATTTTTTTTTTTCCCCCAATTTCTTCTTATAAGTGAGGCATACCACTGACCCTTGCTGAGAAATGAACCCTAGTAGATACTGGGGTGTTGGCAGAAACCTGGTACAGGACATACAAGTAGGTCCCCACCTATCAGCTGTCCTCGGAGCCAGGAAACCTGTTGTCACATTGCAGTATTTCATTTGAGCTAGTATATCCTCATTTGATTTGTGAATGCTAGTGACAATATACTATATCTTAACCTCTGAAGATATATCACTTTATATAGCTGAACAGATGGGTCAGTAGTTAAAGCCAGTTACTTGCAAGGCCTGAAGGCCTGATTTTGATTCCCCAGGAGCCAGATGTACAAAGAAGTGCATGTGACTGGAGTTCATTTGCATTAGGCCCTGGAGTGCCTGTTTTTCACCTCTTTTTTCTCTCTCTCTCTCTCTCATGTGTCTACCTGCAAATAAGTAAATAAGATTTAAAAATACATTGCTTTGGGTATGTTTTCATTTAACAGAAAGCCATATATTGTCTGCTAGAAAATTAGAGTGCTTTAACACAAGCAATGAAGTCATATAAAGCCAGTTAATACTGGTGATGGAATGTGGATGAGATCGGTAGTTATTTTCCTCATAACAGCTTTCATCTGCTTTCTGGAAATTGCTTCAGCTCGATGAAGTGCATCTACCTTAATTTTAGAAGGAAGGGAGCGTGAGGAAAAGTCCATGCTATCTTTTTCTATTAGGAAGACAAAGCTTGAGCAAAAACCTCAGATTTCTGATTATGTAATGGCAAACAAACAGTGAGGCAGGACCAGACGAGGAAACTGGCAGCTCCCTCTCAAAATCAGAGAAAATAAGAAGAGAGGGAGAGAGAGAGAGAGAAAGAAATAAAGAAAGAGAGAACACAAGAATGTATAGAAGATACTTGGATGACCATATAAGAACACAAATGAATTGACTCACACCATTTCCTTTAATACCTTTATGAGGTACATCATGCTCTTAATAATGGAATTCAGCAGAAAAGAGTATTTTATGAAATACGCATCAGAGATGTAGAAGACATGATTGGAACAAAGAGAATTCTCAGGAGTATTGTGAATAGACTATAAGCAAAACATTCCTCAAAGACAGTCACACTATTTAAAACTACAGGCAGAAATCACTAGACTGCACAATTCTGTTAATACTCTTATTTAATAAGCCTTGGATCAATAAAAGCACATAAAGTTGAAACTCTGGTGGGAAAAAACAAACTAGTTTCGACTCTAGATTTTTCAGGGCTCCCTTACAGCATTGAGAGCAGACCATTTTAACAGGAGTACCAAGCATCAGTTCTTTATTTTAAATGGAAATTACCCTTCCAAAGAAACAATAACTGTAAGAAAATTTGATCAAATATTTCAATTGGCTGTCATGGCTCACTTATTAGAAATATATCTCAAAATCCTGTGCTCCATCTCTATCTTTGTCAGACTGGCTGTTTCTCAGAGGCAGGCATGTTACAAGTGATTTAAATGCCCTGTAAAATTTAAGCAATAACAGCTAACTCAGTTAAATAAAACTACTACGTCTCTTAGCAGATTCTTTAGACAGAAATAAACAAGAGTTCAATCTCATTGTTTTCAAGTATGAGGCTAAGAATTTTCAAATAATTATCAGTGTTGAAATGTCTTTGGATTTCTATGTTACTCAGTTTATATAATGAAGACAGTAGCTGGTATAATTCTTCACTATCCATACTGAAGGAGTGTGTGTTCAAGATTCTGAAAAAAAAAAAAAAAAACAAACTATACAAAATAATTGGTTTAAGGAAAATGGCTTTAAATACTTTTTGTTAAAATTACAGTGCATTATCAGAGCAATTTTGGCTTTGAAAATAGTCATATAACTGAAAAGGAAAATTCCACACATCTTACTTTATTTGTATTAAATATTGCTGGTTCATTTTTACACAGGATGTATGGTCTTCATGCCTTTATGTGTATATTTATAAATTACCAAACATAAGGACTTAGACAAAGGTGGTTTTGAATAAAATAACATTTAACATATAATTGTATATGTTTTACTAAAACTTTATATGGCATGTCCTTCTGGTGGGTGATAACATTGTACTTATTTATTCTAAACATAAGTTTAGTGTAAATAGATGATGTGCTTGTTCATGATTTATAAATTTCTTTGGATTTGTTCTCCATATATTACTCTGAATTTTATTGAATGTTAGGTTTTCATGATGAATATTGTGTAAAATGAAAACTTCCTTCAGAAAATTATCTTTCAGAAAATGTTTTTGTAAAAGAGAAATATCTATTTAATTTTATTTATGAACACAAGTATCTTTATTTTTTCTTTTCAAACTAATTCTGGAGTTACATGTATTTTCATGTTCTTTTTTAATTGTATGGTATGTGTGAGTGTGTGTATGTGTGTGTGTGTGTGTGTGTGTGTGTGTGTGTGTGCGCGTGTACCAACACGTGCTTGTGGAGGTCTGAGGTCTCCTTCCTCCTTTGCTTGAGTCCAAACCTCTTTCTTGTTGATTTTCTTTGTTTGTTTTGTTGGTTCTGTTCTCTTTTTCTTTTTGTGTTTTGTGGGTACCGGTCTAGTTGGCCCCACACGCTTCCAGATTTGCATGGCTCCGCCTCTCAGTGTCTCAGGTGCATTGAGATCATAGACACATATGCCACATTACATGTGGCTTTACAGGTTCTGGGGAACTGAAATCAAGACGGATGTCTTCACGCCAGCATCTCTAACCACTAAGAAATCTCCATATCCCCAACACTGTCACATTCTGTGGATATGGTTATGTTCACAAAGATGAGAAAATATAACGTATTATTTTACATAGACATTATGTAAAGTTACCTATAGGAATGCCTTAGATGTACTCGGGGCATATATCTTTATATAGAGGTTCCAGCATGCACATGACATAGAGATGTGGGTATCAGGAATGTATGGCTGGAAAGAAATACACTTATGACAAAGATTTTAAAGAAATGAAGAAATTATTAGAATACATATTACACATTTACCTAACTAGTAAATAGTAAGCAAATGCATGAAGCTCCTTTCTTGTCTTTTCATTCAAAGAAAAAAAAATCTTGGAATTTTAACTTTCAGTTTCATTTTCAGCTTAATCAATACAAAAGAGTAAATAGCTACTGAAGTCTTCACAACCATTAGTTGAAGGTCATATACTGACCAAAAGTGTGAAAATTAAAAAAAAAATATTTGTCCTCATGTACAATATATTCATCATATTACAAAACAGGCACTATAATATTTGTTTTTCAAGATATGTTGGAAAAAGATAAACATTTTATTAGAAAATGTGATAAAAGTATCTTATATATTATCCCTGAATATAAGTGACCATAATTAAAAATGTCAATACAGGATATGTTCAAATGTATTTTCCCCTGGGTTCAATATTGTATCAGTTTTCAGAACACCATCAAATACCAAGCCATGGATTCTCAAGATAAAATGGTAAGGTATTTGTATATTATTTAGACACAAGATTGATGTATTTTAAATCACTTGTAGACTCTAATATCTACCAAAAGGTAAATGGTATTTTTAGAGAATAATATCAAGAATAAAATCTGTACATGATTTCTACAGGCACACACACATACAATATTAATTAATTAATATAATATATACATATTTATTTCCATAATATTTTAAGTCCATGGCTATCTAAATTTTCAGAGGAGGAAACCACTGATGGAGAGGGCTAGCTAAATCTATGTACATGCGTTGCACAGTGGGGAGGATTAAAAGTACAGACAAAACATATTGCAGCTTCAAATTCTCTCTTCAGCTTTCATATACATGACCTTAATCTAATTTTATGACCTTTTTTGTGTCTTGTGAAAATAAATTCCACCTCATAGGATTATTATTCAAATTAACACAAGAAATAATATACAGTAAATATATAATAATCCTTGTGCCTTTCTAGTTAATCAGTAACTATTAGCTACTATTAGGCTATGATACAGATATTTACATATACTTTGACTAAATGAATACATACATTTGATATTACTTTCAATCCCACATTACAGAGAGTTTTCTGCTTGAATAAATTGGAAGATATCTTCAGAGCACTGTCCTTCAATTTAGTTCTGCTCTTCTTGGCACAGCTGTTCTAATTTTCAAGTTAAATCCACCTCAGATCATCTCTTGCCAGCTTATTTGTGCCACATGTACTGTAAATCGAAAAGAAAATACTGGCTAGAAACCTTATGATAGTAATATGGTAAAAAGTTTTGCTAACTATATAATCTATGTTTATATTCTGAGGATTGGCACCAGATAGAAAACAGAATAAAATCTCAAAGACCATTCCTCTAAGATTTCAAAAGTGGGTCAGGAAAAAAATTGTCTTTAAATGTCCCTAGGGTTATTGTGTTTTGAAATATTCCTCAAAGTTGCTCAAGTCTGCATTGTCTCCTGTTCAAGTTATGGTAAAAACAGATAACCATTGCATTTGTGAAACAAAAGAAAATTGTAGACATATAATTACTTGACAGATCCATAAATGAAAACATAGAAAACATTTAATATTTTAGGCTAAATATATTATTTTTTATTTATAATTTTGAATAAGTTGGTAACATACTACAGTTATATTAAAAAAAAATCTGTGCCCACATCTCTGGTCCCAATAGGTCTCCCTTAAGCTGTCTTGGGACAGCTTGGGACCTGCAAGCATCCTGTAGAAGCAGGCCCTTTGCTCTGCCTTCCTGGTTGAAGTGCCCTTGAACCCCCAATTCCTAGGTACCCTACTCCAGAGCGGGCACCGAGTAAGTCACATCCATATTGCCTGCTCCAGTTCCCTGGTCCTAGTAGGTCCCCAAATATCTAGCTTGGGGAGGCCTGGTCCCTGTGTGGGGCAGTTGAAGCAGGCCATTTGCTCTGGTAGCCTGACTGGCCCCTGGGTACCAACATCCCTATTCCCCTGAGCCAGAGGGTACATGGGCCACCATAGGAGCTAGCCTCTAGCTTCTAGCTCTCTGGCTTCCTGGATCCTGGTTCCCCAACCTGTCATCCCCATGTGCTGTAGAGTACATGCAAGTGGTGTGAGTAGGCCAGAGCTCCCAGTTCCCCAGGCAACTTTGATGTACTTGCAGTCTCCACAATCTGTGCATCTGTGGTTATATCCCCATTGTAAACCAGTACACGAATCCAGTTAATATTTAAAACAGAACACCTTCTGAAGATCCTACAAGGACAAAACATTGCTTCCTTCTCAATAGAATAAAGTGTCTCCGAAGATGGGTAGACAACAATGCAAAAAAAACCAACAAAAGTCAGAAAACTGAGAGATCTCCACCCAGGCTGCCTAGTCCCACAATGGAAGCCTTCAATGAAATCAGAGAAATCAAAGAAATCCAATCTCAAAATGTAAGCACAACAACCAATGAGACCCAGATCAAAAAGATTCACTGATCTGAAAGTAAACCATCAAAAAACCGACAATCATATCAATGAAATTGAACAGAATCATCTCTTAGAGCATTCAGCTTTTGACAGTAGGTTTAACTTGATTGAAAAAAACCATTAGAGCCCTCAAAAGACATAGGGAATGAATTGAAGGTAAATCAAGTGGTAGGATACAAAATCAATTCACAAAATCAATAGCCTTTCCATATGCAAAGGACAAATATACAGATAAAGAGATCAGTGAGGCTGTCCCATTTTCAATAGCAACAACAAAAATCTTAAATGTCTTTGTATAACACTAACCAAGAATGTGAAAGACCTATATCATGAAAACATTACAAAAAAAAAAAAAAAAACTCAAGAAAGAAATTAAGCAGGACTTGAGCAGATAAAAAGACCCCCCATGCTCCTACACAAGTAGACTTAATATTATAAAAATGGCAATTCTATCAAAAGCAATATACAGGTTTAATGCAACTCCACTGAAAAATACCAGCATCATTCTTCACCGAGATTGAAAAAAGAAAAGATCTCACAATTCATATGCAATGGCAGCAGTGCTCAGATATCCAAATACATCCTCAGAAATGAAACAACAACAACAAAAACCTCTGGAGTTTCCAGGCATGGTGGTGCACGCCTTTAATCCCATTACTTGGGAGGCAGACAGAGGTAGGAGGATCACCATGAGTTCCAGGCTACCCTGAGACTACGTAGTGAATTCCAGGTCAGCCTGGGTTAGAGTGAGAACCTACCTTGAAAAAAAAAAAAAAAAAAAAACTCTGGAGGTATCACCACACTGTATATAAAGATATATTACAAAGTCATAGTAACAAAAATAGTATGGTACTGGCATAAGAATAGAAACATAGACCTATGGAACAGAATTGAAGACCTAGACCTTAGGTCAAATCACTACAGCTACTTGATCTTTGACAAAGGTACCAATAATGTAGACTGAAGAAAAGAAAGCATCTTTAACAAATGATGTTGGGCAAATTGTAAAACCATATGTATAAAAATGAAACTACAGCCACTCATATCTCCACACACAAAAATCAAGTCCAAATGGATTAAAGATGTCAATATTAGACCTGAAAGTCTTCTACTGAAAGAAAAAATAGGAAACACTCTCTATGATATAGGAGTGGGGAAAAAATTCCTGAACAAAACCCCAGTAGTCCAGGAAATTAAACAAGCACTCAGCCAGTGGATTTCATGAAGCATAAACACACCATTAGCAAAGCCAATAGACTACCCATTAGGTGGGGGAAAATCTCCACCAGGTATACCACTGACAGAACCCTAATATCTAGAATCTATAAAACTCAAAAAGTAAACAAAAATCAAACAATCCACTCCAAAAGTGGGACAGGGAAATGAAAAGGGAGTTCTCAGAAGAAGAATTGCAAGTGGCTAACATACAGTTAAGGAAATTTTCAACATCCCTAACCACTAGGGAAACGCAAATTAAAACAACCCTGCAATTACACCTTACTCCAGTAAGGATAGTAACCACTAAAAATGTAACAACAGCAAATGATGGTGAGGATGTGGGGAAAGAGGAACCTCATCCACTGTTGGTGGGAATGTAACCTTGTACAACCATTATGGTAATCAATTTGTAGATTACTGAGAAGAATGAACATAGAGCTACCAACAGACCCAGCTATTCCCTTACTGGGCATTTACCCTAAATGCTCCATGCATCAGTACAGAGACATTTGCTAAACCACAATTATAGCTGGTCAATTAATTGTAGCTAAGAACTGGAATCAACCCAAATGCCCATCATTGGATGAATGGATAATGAAGTTGTGGTACATTTACACAATGGAATTCTACTCAGCAGTAAGAAAAAAAATGACAAATTGAAATTTGTAGGAAAATGGACAGACTTGGAACATATCATATTCAGTGAACTCACACAATCAGAAAGACAAATGCCACATGGTGCCACTTATCTGCTGTTCCTAACCTGAATGTGCTCAACTCATACCTGATAGGCAACTCAAGTCCCAGACAATAGGGATGGAAGGGTATGGGGAAAGGTAAGAGAAAGGGTGGGGGGAAACAAATACCAAATTAAATCCAAAATGGGTTAATGCCATAAAATCCTCTATCCTTGGAGATAGCCTGAACGATAAAACCATCAAAAGAAGTCAGGAGGGAGCACCTGAAAAGCAGGACACTGGTGAGGGTGATATGAAGCCTAAGATTTTTCTTTCTGTCTCTGACCTGTAACTCCCAGTACCAGAGATGGCTTGGTACCCACTTTGAGCTGTTGATAGGAGAGACCTTCAAGGTTCCTAAATCAAGATAGCTTTCTGTCAAAGCACATGATTACCCAACTGAGGCAAAAGCTAAGACCCTGTTGATGAAGACATCATATGCTGCTGGTACAAAGCAGGGATAGATCTCGCTGGAATTCAGAAGAAAACCAGTCCCCAGACAGCCTGTCTAGAGCTGGAAAGCACTACATAAGCTACTGGGGGAAAATGGCCAACAACAGTCTGGCAACCAGAGGTCTAAGCTATTCAAAAGCAAACCCCTTGTTAGGATGTACTCGCCAGCGCAATAGTGGCACACAGCCTCACAGGGTAACCAATAGCATTCTGATTGGCCAGCAGATCTACTCAGGGTAAAGGAATCTATATCTGGAATTCAGAACCAGATCAGAATCCCATGAAGTCAAAGATTGTATTCCAGCCCCCATTAGTCTTTGGCTAAAAGAGAGATTACACACAATAAATTCTCCCTAAATCAATAATGTTTATCCCATTTAAACTATGCTGACTTCACTCTCTGTTGGACAATCTGTTCTTCTTTTTGAGAAGGTAGTGAGACTGGAGGACACAAACTACAAATTGCATTTCAGCCAAAGCCACAGCAGAAATCAGAGAGGAATGGGGAGGTGAGCAAGAGTGCAGCTTCCATGATGAACCTGATAATCAGTGCCAGGGTGAAGAAGATAGACCCTGAGGATACTCAACACTTACCAAAGCAGAGATCCAGAGACTCCTAAGAGCTCATCATGGAAGTAGACTTAAAACTCCCTCACCATGGCTCAGGGAATTTTCCAGAAGGGAGGGAAGAAAGATTGTAAGAGCAGTAGGTTGAGACATCATGCTCAGAGGCATACCCCCCCCCCAAAAAAAAACTATTGGCTACTGCTCCCACATTGCATAAAGCACAACACCATGGTGTACATACCTGCAACCCTTTGGAGAGTGTCTCCAGTAGAATACAGACATAATGAACCCTTCAAATATAAAAGAAAGATGGACACATTCTGTTATTCTATATAATAGGGCCATCCTGAGTAAACATACAAAACTATCTTGTCTTTATTGTCTTGGTATAGTACACCAGAAAGAGGATGCATGTGTAATGCTTCCTTATCTCATCATGACCACATGCTGTTAATTTATTTTTTTTTTAAATTTTTTATTTATTTATTTGAGAGCGACAGACACAGAGAGAAAGACAGATATAGGGAGAGAGAGAGAATGGGCGCGCCAGGGCTTCCAGCCTCTGCAAACGAACTCCAGACCCGTGCGCCCCCTTGTGCATCTGGCTAACGTGGGACCTGGGGAACCGAGCCTCCAACCGGGGTCCTTAGGCTTCACAGGCAAGCACTTAACCGCTAAGCCATCTCTCCAGCCCAATTTATTTTTTTTTTAGCCCACAGGAATCACTTTGAGTAAACTCTTCATTCTCAAGTTGAGTGATCATAAGATGGCTTTTATTTATTTATTTGAGAGACTCATTTTTTTTCTTCTTGAAAACTGAAATAAATTATAACACACACACACACACACACACACACACACACACACACACACACACACACCTAGGCTATAGATATACTAGATTTATGCCTCAGTAATAAAATTTGGATTCTTTCTGATGGCATTGAATACTTCCATAATTGTTTTACTTCTTCCATATGGACTATGCTCATGATTAACTCAAATATTTGTTATATTAGCTTCACCTAAAGTTCCTATAAAGCCACGGTGACTAAGTGACCTTTCTAGAGGTAACTTTTCTCTCCCAGGAGATGTAGGAGGAGGCCTATATCTATCTTTATAAGAGTCCCATTGGGTGAAAGCTTATAGTCATACTGAGAACCACTGCTCTTACATGCACTGTGTCAAAATTTCAGGATCACCACAGTTAATACTCACTGCTTCTAAACACTTCAGCATTTAAAATTAAAAAAAAAAATCATTGCTGTTACCCATGTTGACATATATTCTTTGTTTTCTAATTGGAAACCCAACATAGTAAATATCAACCATTACAGGCATAAGAAATAAAAGTAAATTACATTTAAGGTGAATAATTTCAGTTTCTGAAACACTGGCAGATATCAGTTCCTTTAAAGTATTCCACAGGAAAACAATGTGCATCTCCTAGCACTTTTAACACTGAAATAACGTTAATTGGCTTCATACTACTTGCTACTGTTAATGAAAGGATATTAGAACTCTCTGTAGCCAAGTAACGTACTCCAACAGAAGAGGTAAGGAGAGGGGACAGAGAATTCACTGAGTTCTTTTTCTTTAATTACTCAGTGCTTAGGTTTGGAAAATGCAATTAAACATCAAGATTCAGATTATTTTTGAGAAAATGAGGCTGGCAGAGGGTCAATTTCATAATAAATTCATAGAATAAATTTAACAACAAGACTCCTAGAACAAAGTGAAAAGTGCCATATGTCATAACATTAATCCCCCAAATATTTTACTTTTTAATGATTTTATTGACAGAACATGGGAAATTCCATTTATGAAATGAGAAATGGAATTGTGAAATATATTGTAAATTGCTCCATTACTCTAAGGAAGTAAGTGGAGCTTGAGATCTGTTAAGAACTGCATTTAGTTAATTAATGCTACATGCTGTAATTACAAATTCCAGTGTTTTGTCTGTTTGAAGTCACTGCTGCTAATTTAATTCACTCTCACAAATCCTGTGACTACTGCCATAATCATTCTATCAATCCCCTTTGTGGCCACAGAATAGCTTGTCACATTGTGCAATATTTTACTGAAAAGAATCAGATGGAAAGGTTTCCTGTTGGTGGTTGGTAGGATTCTGAATATCTTTGTCACTTCCTTTTTTTTTTTTTTTTTTTTTTTACCTACTGGTTACTTAATCAAACACTAACCACCTAGTGTGAAGCACCTTTGTGGATGCAATCATATATCCAAACGAGCTACCCTTTGACTTGAGGAATTATACTAAATTATCCAGATATGCTTAGAAGGAGTTCTCAAAGGAAGAAAAGAAAGGTTGAATCAGCAAAGAGATACAAGGAAAGAGAAAGTAGAATAGAATAGAAGTAGTCACAATCTGAGGTGGCATTGAATAATCACTTGAAGAAAGTCTTATAAATAATGAAATCAAGTGGGTTACCAAAGGTGAGACTGATCCTAACATTCAGTGAAAAGAGGAATTCCACTCCTGCAGTCATGTGAGGATTTATATTTTTACTCATCATAATAGTTTCTTAATTCAAGTATCATTTATCATAATGTGATTTTCTCAAACTATGCTAATTACAGTCCCAAGCTCACCTTTCCATTCATGGTCACACAGATGAGAAACAATTTCAGTCATTGTTGCATTTAGGCATGACTTTGCAAAGTGTGGCCACTTGACATGCTCATATATGCATATCTACTACATCACAGAGTACTGAAGATGCCAGATATAGAAATTATATAGAAGAAAAATTACTTCATTTTTAGGCACAAAGCACATAATAATGGGATAGTCTCCATCTATTTGGGTCCATATATACATATCTCATTGTTTCAGTAAATACTGTAGATATTTGGAAATTTTGATACATATTTTATAGGTTAAAATTGTGAATTTAAGTTTATTTTTAAAATTTGAGTAAAATAGTACATTTGGGCAATAGGGTTATGTTTGGTTCGTTTTAAATGTAATTAGATGTTCAAAACACCAATAAAGAGGAAATATATAGTAGTTTTACCCTATGATAAAACTCTCTCCTTTATATGTACTTATAAGAGTCAAAGAGAGCAAGCTATAGAAAAACCCACATAACTTTTCACCCATTTACCATAAAAGTACTCACAATAACCAAGTGACAGGATCAGTCTCAGTACCCACATACAAAATGAACAAAGTAAATCTTGGGTAAGCAATAAAATATTAAACATTAAGAAGAATGAAATCCTACTATCTTCAGGAAAGTAGGTGGCTAGAGAAATCATCATGTTATGCCCTATAAACTAGATTTAGAAAAGCAAGTATTTCATGTTTTCTCATATGCTGAATCTAAAAGGTGTGAAAGTAGAGAGAGGATAAAATAGAAAATAAATAGAAGTGGTAACTGGGGGATAAATAAAACCAAAATAACACACACACACACACATATGGTTTAATCAAACTTATAATTTTGTAAAATAAATATATAATTTTCATTATTTTAGCAACAGGTGGTCATAGTTGCTGTGAATTATATATTATATTCTGGCTCTTTCATTTCCTAGTGAATTATATCTTTGCTGTGTGCTTAAAGATTTAATAAGTTATCCTAAATATAGTACAATTCATATTGCATATAAAGAGCTATTTTATTTTTTGATTTTATTTATTTTCCAGGAGAGAGAGAGAAGAGAGAGAGAGAGAAAGAGAGAGAGAGAGAGAGAGAGAGAGAGAGAGAGAGAGAGGAGAGAGAGAGGAAAGAGAGAAAGAAGAGAGAGAGAGGAAAGAGAGAGAGAGGAGAGAGAGAGAGAAAGAGAGAGAGAGAGAGAGAGAGAGAGAGAGAGAGAGAGAGAGAGAGGGAGAGAATGTGTGTGCCATGATCTCTAGTTATTGCCAACAAACTCCAGATACATGTGCTGCTTTGTGTGTCTGGCTTTACATGGGTACTGGGAAATCAAACCCAGGTTGTTAGGCTTTGCAGGCAAGCACCTTAAATGCGGAACCAGCTTTCCAATCCTAAATAGCCATTTTAAATTGTATGAAAGTCTGTGAAATTTGTGTTCTGTTATTGTAGTCATATTAATTTTAGTGACTGTGCCACCTTATATACACATCTCAACTGATACACCTTCATTATAACAATATGTATTTGTTAATTGTTCCTTGGTATGAATGAGAAAATACTGTGTATTTTATCTTGTTACTACCTCTACCCACTGGTATACTTAAAAAAAAAATAGCACCAGAGCTTGGTGTAGTGGCACACGCCTTTAATCCCAGCACTAGAGAGGCAGAGGTAGGAGGACCACCACGAGGTCGAGGCCATCCTGAGACTACATAGTGATTTCCAGGCCAGCCTGAACTAGAGTGAGACCCTACCTTGGTAAAACAAACAAACAAAAAAAAAGTTAAAAAAAAATTAGCACCAATTTTAATATTTAGTTTGTGTACCTGTATGAAAAGTGTCGTAGATTAGAAGGTTTTCAAAGTTCTACTATTCAGTAAGTGTAACAGGTGGGATAAACAAATGGTTGACTTTTTTCTCATCCAGACAGAATCTGGTCATTTTGTCTCATGTATGTAAATTGCAAGAAGTTTGGATCAATGGGAAAAATTTGGTACCAGAAATTAGACTCATCTAGATTGTATATTTAGACCCGCAGAAACATGGGCTTCTACTATCTAGCTCTTATCACACGTCACATCATATGATAAGCAGAGGAACTGAGGCCACCAAACCAATGACCCAATCAGAAAGACAGCACCAAATTGCCAGAGCTTTGCCAATTTCCTGTAGGACATACATCATCCCTCCCTCAACAAGTAACCCCTGTTGTTATCATAAGGAGGACCACTAATGAAATCATCTTTGATGAAGACTACTGTAATGCAGATTTATGAACCAAATACATGCTTACAATGGATTTTACAGCACCATGTTCTACTGTGGCATGCTCCACACCAAAAGATACCTAAGTCTTTCATCTTACTACCTTAATACCTTCTGGTACTTCCTATTTTTTTAAAAAAAGTTCCTTTAATAATATAGGAAAGAAATGGCAGAGATGAAATTTAATAACAACCTAGTGTCCACCATGATGGTCATATTTGTAAACAGGAAATTTCATTTATACATCAAGATGCTTGTACCTGAGTTTATGCATGACTTCACTTCTTCCATGAAATGAAATATATGTCTTAATTTATCATTCTTCTTCTCCCCGGCTCCCCCCAAAAAGTTGATGTTTCTGTTCACTTTGTAGAAATGTTTTTGGTCGATGTGAGTGAATTAATTAAAATATTGATTCTTGGGAAGGAAGAAGTGGCTCAAAGGATAAGCACATTTCAGGCATAAGGACTTGGAGGGACCTGATTTTAAATTTCCAGAACCTACAGAAACATCTGTGTGGCCGTAAACATCTGTGCCTCCAGTTCTGTGGAAGATAGACATGAGAGAATTGCTGGGGCTCCACGTGAATAACGGACAACTCCATCGCAAGGAAAAAGGGCAGTTCAGTGATAGTGGGGACATCTGATGTCCTTCTGTGGTCGTTGCTGGAAAGCCCACTAGGCACTGCATTAGTACATACACACATGTATCCACCACACACTATACACACGCAAAAAAAAAAAATCACTTTTTATGTATGATTTTGCTTTGCTACACTAACAACTTATCAATCAATGTAGTATAATAGTCTTTGTGCCATCTAACCTGGAATATACTGTTAAGATAGTTGTTTCATTGTAAATGATTTGCAATATTAATCTAATTTCCTTTAAAGACCTTCCCTGGAGACTGAAGAAATGACTCAGTGGCTAAAGGCACTTGCTTGCACAACCTGACGGCCTGGGCTTAATGCTGAGTGCCTATGAAAAGCCACATGCACAAAATGGTACATCTGTCTGGAGTTTGTTTGTAGTGGTGCTAGGCCCTGGCATTCCTATTTTCACTCATATGCTCATTCATTCATTCTCTCTCTCTCTGTCTCTCTGCATGCAAGTAAAACAATAGTTTTAAATAAGACCTTCACTACTTAACTATTGTCCAAGAAGACTAACTTTCAATCCTTATGTTACATCACATAGACTATTGAATTAAATGAAGATATAACAAACTGATTGAAATGATATGTTCCTTTAGGGGAAAAGTTTAGTTATGTAGATACATGGATGATAGTCAAATTAAATTGAAATTTTCTATAAATGATACATAATTAGATCTATAGGGTGGTACAACATCTGGATTTGAAACATAACAATTAGGGAGATATTTTGCTTGTGAGCTCAGGGAAGAATGAAAACATGCACCTATGCAGTAGCCCCTGGAATCTGAGGGTCCTTGGGAAGTTTGAGGGCATCCAGAGGCAGCTGCTAGGAAACAAAATTAACACCACCCTCAATGGTAACAAAAGAAAAGTCTCCAGGAATGTATGATTGCACTATTTCTGACTCTACAGTGGTACTGACAAGCTTTTCATGCATTAAAGGAGCTGGTGGCATTGATCTGAATGATGATTCTTTCTTACAACACAGGAAAATGTGGATCAAATCACGCAATATGTAAACTGTGCCATAGTTTCTTTTTACACTATGCAAAAATAGCTGAGTTGCCCTCTGCATGTATTTTGTAATATAGATTTGTAAACTGTACTAGAGGAATTTCGTCTCCTCATTGAGGCCAGCATAAATCAAAGGGCAGCTTGACTCATTTCCAACTGTTCTGTTAAACTTGGGGTGCATGACATCCCCTGAAATTTATCTGTTAACAGCCCAATACATACTTGAACAAGTAAATACTTCATTTAGATATACAAAGCAATGGATCTTATCTAAAACATGTTGTTATTCAGTCCTTGATGTCAATTTGTTATCATGACAAATTATAGTCCCTTTAGGTTAACCAAGACCAAGTAATTCCAAATTAAAAAAAAAAAAAAGTTGTCCATGTGAAATTTTCAGATAGTGATGAGGTGAAATTAACAATGGGTCACTAGTATAGGAGAAGTACTGAGGAGGGTAAATGTATGAACATTAAATGGACTGAATACTCATTTTACATTTCATTAAACACCAAGCGGCCATGAACATATGTTACCCTGGCCATTTTCTTATTTTCACCAGTGAACTGACCCACTCTTGACTGCTTTTCTGTTCTAAAAGGTGTAGTCCCTCAGAGGATAGTTTCTACTTTAGGCACAAATGTAATGGGATGTCTTTATATATAAAGATGGTCTCAATGTGTTTGAACAAAACTACATGAATGTTCCACATAAATAAAATTACTTTACCAGAAACCACATATTGTCAAAAGAAGTATGAATTTTGCACCTGACAGGATTAAACTTAATATTATCAAGAAATAAAAATATCCTTACAAATTCTGCATATATATTTTAAAATAATGATTACCAGTATTACAAATACAAACACGGATTTTTGTGTTGATATATTTTGTTAGGTTACTGCATTATTTTCATAAGTGAATCAGCAGTTTGAGAATCCTGACTTAGTGAGTGCATAGCATCCTGTAATCCTGGGAAAAATATCCCAAATAGTTTTAAGACAGGAACTATCTTTAATTACACTTCAACTACTATAATAGATAATATATCATATTAAATTAATATTGTAATAAAGGTAATGTGTTTTGTTTTTCTTTTTAAATTTTTCTATATACTAATATAAATATGGAATTTTTGTGAGAGGTTGTATGCCCTAGGACTTAATATTAGTCTGAGAGACGTCCTAGGATATGAAAATGTGGTAACAACAAAAAGAACATCTATGGTGGTGACAAATGATTTTATTTCTGTCACAGCATGGTCTACTGCTTAGTATGGAATTTTTTAGTTAAATTATAAATTTCAAATAATGCATTATTTTATGAGATATTTGATAACATAATCTTACCAAAGCATTGACATGCATCAATGATACAAGATAAAGTTATCAACAGATCCAAAAACTTGTTTTATAAAATTGATAAGCACATTTTTATAAAACTGATGGCCCCACAGAGTACTTTAGAATTTTCTTAAGACAAAACAAATGACTTTTGTTTTTCAGAAGTACTACTGGCATAACTATCTTGAACACCTTATTTTATAAACAGAGAACAACATCCACATGAAATCATTCCAAAGAAATTAAAAGGGTTTCTTTCTGATTATTGTATGTATTATTAGAATCTATATGGAAACATGATTTTGAACCATAAAGCTATTTTTATTTTGCCACAATGATTATTTTAATACACTTTTATATTCATTCAAAAGTTCATATATACATATATATAAATGAAGCATGTGTGAAAATATAATTTTAATATCAACTTTAAAATATTGAGCAACAGATGCAAACCTAACAGACATGACACTATTTGATGCTTATAGGAAGAGCATGGTAGGATATGGTGTGGCTCATGTTTCCCTATAATATGACAGACAGTGTTCTCTATGCAGACAACAATCCCAGAGGAAGAATCACAAAACCTTGCCAATGTTGTATCAGTCAATATGCATAAGACCAGGAAGACAAACGTTCATACAAGTGAGCATCTTTATTACAGATAGTAGCAGATGGTGACATAATTCTAGAATTCCTGATCAGCTAAGCCCTGATGCTTAGCAAGATTGTCTATGAAATTTGATTATCAAAGTAGGATTGAGATAGGCAGTGAGGGAGTGAGCTTTGTCGGCAAACAATCTAAACTGGAAATAATAAAATATGTTTATTGTATGAGACAACTTGCAGAAAGTACTTCTATTTTAGAAATTTTCTCATTTTTTAAAGATTTTAAATATTTTTATTTATTTACTTGCATTTATGTGTGTTGCCTCTTGCCTCTGCAAGTAAACACTACATGTCTGTGCCGCTTTTAGTATTTGCCTTAATATGGGTACTGGGGAATCTGAATTAGGCCAGCAGGTTTTGCAAGCACACCTTTAGCAACTGAGTGATGGCCCAAGACAATCTTCTCGTGACCCACTGATTGCCCACATTAATAGTCTCTACCAATATCCCACTCCATTATTTCTAGGGATTAATCTGCTTGCATCTATGATTTAAATTCTAGTTTACTTATCCTCACACAAAAATCAGAGGCACAGAGGTTAATTGATTTAACCTATCACAAGTCTACTGGTATAGGAAGTAAGTTATTCAAACCTGAAGCTATTTCCAAAAGATGATATCCTGTAATTTAATATCCACACATCTTAAGTGCACCTGGATTAGAAGACAAAAGATATTCTTGTTAATATCTGCAGCAAGTTCATGTGACAGAAAGGCACAAGGGACCTAGAATGCCAGTCTTATGAGATATTGGACCTCCATATACAAGATATATGATATCCAGGAAGTTCATAGGTACATTTTTACCTCACTTTATTAAAGTATATAATATTTTGAACCCTTCTAAATTCTGTAATGTTTTGGGGGGATGGTGGGATAGACGAACAGGACTGTCTTTTATCCCCACAAACCTCACAGAAGACACATGATAAATAATTAAAGATATAGGTGAGAACTCTGCAAAGTTAAGAGAGGAACACAGTGAACATCAGACAGTCAGCCAGGAAGTACAGTTCAGAAACACTCAGATTTTGGCATTTTCTTGCATTAGAATGGATAATCATCAGAGAAATGCAAATTAAAACAACTATAAGATTCCACCTTACCCCAATAAGGATAGCAAACATCAAAAAATCAAATGAAAATAAATGCTGGCGAGGATGTGGAGGAGTAGGAACACTCATCCACTGTTGGTGGGAATGCAGGATGGTACAACCACTTTGGAAAGCAATATGGAGACTCCTGAAAAAGCTGACTGTAGAGATGCCAACAGACCCACTTAGTTATTCCCTTACTGGGCATCTACCCTAAAACCTTCAAACCACAGGCCAGAGAGATTTGCTCAACCATGTTTGTAGCGGCTCAATTCGTAATAGCTAAGAGCTGGAATCAATCCAGATGTCCATCACCAGAAGAATGGATAACTATGATGTGGTATATCTACACAATGGAATTCTACACAGCAGTAAGAAAAAATGACACAAAGAAAGTTGAGGAAAAATGGGTGAACCTGGAATAGATCATTCTCAGTGAATTTACCCAATCACAGAAAAAAATCGCCCCATAGTCTCACTCATCTATAACACCTAACCTGAATCTACCCAAGAAACCATACATACCCAGCAAGTATCTCATGGACTAGACACTAGGATGGAGGGGGAGGGAGGGGAGGGTATCGAAGGGGTGGGAAACACTAATCTAGACCCAAACGGCAATGGTACCATAAAATTCTACATCCTAAAAGGGAGACCAAATGGCGGAACCTTCACCAGGCCCTTACAGAGAACACCTGAACCACAAGACACTGGATAGGGTTGGATCTAGTCTAACCTAAATATAGACTCTATTGAAGGGGTCTGAGTGCTCGAAAAGTGTCGTGTTCTTCAAATCTACTTTATACCCCTCCCCCCAGATTAGCAAATTGTAACCTACCTGGTATTATGAAGTATAAGAAATGCAGAAAAAAAAAAAAAAGGTCATTGAGTTTGCAACATGGTCTTGTATTTTGGAAATGGCCGTGGGCAGTGTGAAGCAGGTTTGCTGGATGCCTGCATAGAAACCCCATGGGACCATGAGGATGAACCGTGGATTGCAGTGCAGACCCAGTGGAGGTGCCAGGACCACGAGATGGCTGCCAAGGAAAACTGCCAGCCCCAGATGAAGATTTCCAGGTCTGCGAGTAGTCTAGCTGGAGGGGTGGAATTGGAGCTCCAGGGACTTGTTGCTTGTTAGAATTGTTGGACTTGGAGACTTGTCACTGGCTAGAGTTGTTGAACTTGGAGCTGCAGAGATTCATGTTTGCCCTGTTTAAATCATGCATTGCTTGAATATTTCTTTGCTATGCTCAATGACATCTTTTGCAGTGTGAATGCTTATTCTGTGCCATTATGGGTTTTGAGGGGGATTTTTGGTGTACTATGGCTCAGTTAAAAGACCTTTAATTATGGTGGTGTTCGAACATCATTAGCATTGATAAAAAATGTGGGGACTTTGAAAGTTGAACTGAATGCATTGCATTTACATCATAGATGGTTATCAGTTTATGGGGCAGGATGGAATGTGGTGGTTTGAGTCAGTGTCCCCCATAAACTTAGGTGTTCTGAATGCTAGGTTTCCAGATGATGGAGATTTGGGAATTAATGCCTCTTGAAGGCAGTGTATTATTGGGAAAGGCCTTATGGGTGTTATAGCCAGCTCCTTCTTGCTAATGTTTGGCACACTTTCTTGTTCCTATTGTCCACCTGGTGTTGGCCAGGGGGTAATGTCCACCCTCTGTTCATGTTATCGTTTTCTCTGCCATCACGAAGCTTCCCCTTGAGTCTGTAAGCCAAAATAAACTTTTCTTCACACAAGCTACTCTTGGTTGGGTGATTCCTACCAGCAATGTGAACCTGACTGCAACAAAGGGACTACATCCATCAAAACCTACCTAAATGGATGCTTACCTAAATGGATGTTATATAACCTGGAGAATCTGGTTTTTCGTTTTCAGAAGATAGCAAGACCTGAGGAGACAAACGATGGCTCGAATTTCAGCCAAGGCCCAGTTGAAATCTCAGAGGAATTCCTTAGATGAGCAAGAGTGCTGCTTCCATGGTGAGACTGACAATCAGCGCCAGGGTGAAAGAGACAGATGCTGAGGATTCTCAATACCTACCAAAGCTGAGATCCAGAGGCTTCTAAGAACTCATCACTGAAACAGAATTAAAACTCATTTGGGGGCTGGAGAGATGGTTCAGTGGCTAGGTAACTTGCCTGCAGAGCCTAACAACCAGAGTTCAATTCCCCAGGACCCATGTAAAGCCAGATGCACAAAGTGGCACATGCAGCTAGAGTCTGTTTGCAGTGGCTGGAGGCCCAAGTGTGCCTGTTCTCTCTGTGTCTCTCTTCTATCTCTCTCTGCTTACAAATAAATAATTTAAAATATATATTTAAAAAAAAAAAACTCATTTGGGCTGGAGAGATGACTTAGCCATTAAAGTGCTTGCCTGCAAAGTCTAAGGACTCAGGTTCAATTCTCCACTTTCCAAGTTAACTAGATGCACAAGGTGGCAAATGTGTCTGGAGTTCGTTTTCAGTGGCTAGAGGCCCTGGTGTTCTCTCTCTCTCTCTCTCTCAGATTTAAAAAAAAAAAAAAGTAACATAAATAAATGTCCATCAAGTCTCAGGGAATTTTGCCAAAGAGTGGGCAGAAAGAGTGTAAGAACAACAGGTTGGGACTTCATACCTAGAGGCATTGCCTCCCACCAATAACTGACTGCTTATGCCACCACAAATAAACCAGAATCCCATGGGGAATAGCAGCAACCCCATTGAGGAAGTCCCCCAGCAGAATGGGGACAGGGAAGAGGGAAAACTGGTACCAACATATGATCTATCCATACAAAGTATGTTCTTAATAAAAATAAAATAAAATAAAAATTAAAGACACCTAGACAAAAGAGGGATTGGTTGCAGATAAGAAGAAATGTGAGGGCTGGAGAGATGGCTTAGCGCTTAAGCACTTGCCTGTGAAGCCTAAGGACCCCGGTTAGAGGCTCGGTTCCCCAGGTCCCACGTTAGCCAGATGCACAAGGGGGCGCACACGTCTGGAGTTCGTTTGCAGTGTCTTTCTCTCTGTGTCTGTCACTCTCAAATAAATAAATAAATTTTTTAAAAAAAGAAGAAATGTGGTAGGGTTAATGCATGACAGAATGGGTAAATGGAGGGCAGTTAAAAGAAAATAGTGGGAGGCAATTGTAGTCAGATCGCATTATTCACATGTATGAAAATATGTAATAAAATAAAAAAACATGTTCACATTGAAACCACAAAAGTAAAGAATATTTTTCAGAAGAAGCCAAATCATTTACACCCCCCCCCCACAGTTTGATGTACATATACATTTGTATAAGGAACACCTCAGGTGATAACGGCGTTTTGGAATTTACAAGACTTGAAGTCCACTAACGGCCATCTTAGGAGAGTTGATGCTGAAGCTCTTGTCTGTCTGTGTCTGATGGAGGAAGTTCAACTCATGTTTGAAGGAGTGAGAACTGGGAAAGTTGATGGTGTTGGTACAACTTTGAGCCTGAGCTCTAAAGACAAGACCCAGGCCTAGCTCAAAAAAAGATGGCTTAGCGGTTAAGGCGCTTGGCTGCGAAGGCTAAGAACTTCTATTCAAATTCTCAACATACGGATGTACAGCCAGACCCGTGACGCAAGTATGCAATGCCAGGCATGTCCACAAGGGGGCGAACACTTCTGATGCTCATTCACAGCGGCTTGAAAGGCCCTGGCAATCACATTCTTTCCCTCTGTCTCCTTCTCTCTCTCTCTCAGTATTTGCCACTCCCCCTCCCCCCCAAAAAAGTACTGCAGTAAGAAGTGAGAGTATTTTTTAAGTATTGGTGTGTGTGTTTATGTGTGTGTGTGTGTGTGTGTGTGTGTGTGTGTGTGTGTGTGTGTGTGTGTGTGTTGACTTGGTCAGCAGTTTAGCAGAGGCCTATCTTTATGGGGGTGGCTGCTTTTCTCCATCAACCATTCAAATGTTAAATTTGTCCAAAATATGTTCAAGGAGTGTTTCAGTTATGGCCAAGTTCAGTGAACACATGGAACAAATGACAAATAGAACACAGGAAGACATACTTACTATAAAGAAGAGTTACTCTGGAGTCTTTATTTCTCCTTTTCCAAATGGACTGAAGTATAATGCAATATTTAGCTATGCCAGATCTTTGTGAAAAATGAGACAGTTACAAAGTTAGGATTTATCTTATGTTTTTTCTTTGTCTCAAAATATAGAAAATATGACTAACATCACACTAATAGTTGACAAAAATATACACTGCAATAATAACTAAATACTAAAAGTACTGATATTTATAATGATGTAAGATTAAACAAGTATAAAATTCATTGAAATAAGTTGCATCAAGTTCTTACAGTGTTATCAATGATTTTATAAAGTGAGTGAGTGATTTGTAAAATGAATTTCAAAAGGATAGTGTCTGGAAAGTTGTCATTCTGACTTCATTTTTGTACTATTGGCAGAAATTCAATATTATTCAATTGTTTCATGTAGTTTTATGAAAGCCCTGAAGACATAGAGTTGTAATAATTCAAATTCGATTTGAAGTGTGGCCAATAGTCTATGCCCATAAAACACTTATTTTGAAATGAAAATTGAAGTGTGCAGGTATTTCTGTTTATAAATTTGTAATGTGTTGTGGTGTTGCAGCATAGATATACAACATAAATGTCAGGGTTAAGAATCAGTAAAAATACATGAACAAGAGACAATATTTTTAAAGGGACTGGGAGTATGTCCTGATGCTAAGAATATTATTTTGGAGTAGCATGATGAGAACACATCTCCAAGTTGATGATGATGATGACCCAAGCCCAAGAACCAGACAGTGACCCTATTTTGAAATGAGGTCATTGAGGTGATGAAAGTAAACCAACGTCATGACCTTGTGGACCCAAGTCAGTATGATTGATGTCATTATTAGAAGACAGGAACTGGAGCTTACATCTTTCTGTTGTCTAATTATTACATCTGTGGGATCTTGCTGCATCCACCATAGCAAATGAGGAAATAAGTAGAGTGGACTGGAACGATTGCTCAGTGGTTAAGGTGCTTGCCTTGCAGAGCCTGATGACCCAGGTTCAGTTTTACACTACCCACGTAAAGCCAGATGCACAGAATAGCACATGCATCTGGAGTTTGTAGTGGCATGCCTATTTTCATATTATCTCTTTTTATTTATTTATTACTTATATATGTATGTATATACATATATACATACATATATATACATATATATATATATGTATGTATTCCTCTTTTTGTCTCTCTAATAAATAAAGAAAATATTTTAAAATATCAATTAAATAGTGATGCTTTGAAATCATATTTCTGCATTTTTGATTGGTAAGGTCCATAAAGTCCTGTTTGTAAACTGTAGTCACTAGCTTCTGTGCTGTTAGGAGGTTGTATCAGTGACTTTTATTGTTGCTGTGACCAAATAAAATACAGCTTAATGTTTTATTTTGCTTTACAGTTCAATGATATAGTGCCTGGGAGGCCATGGTGTCTGGAGTCAGAAGCAGCTGGTCACTTTCTGCGTGCACTTACGAACCAGGAGAATAACGCTACCTCAAAGTTTGTTTTCTCCATTTTATTCTTTTTCAATCTGGGACATCAGCCTCTGGGATGACAGCAGCCACATTTCGGATGAGTCTTCCCACTTCACTTAACCTGATCTATACAATCCTTCACCAAACTGCCCAGAGATGTGTTTCCATGGTGATTCTCAATCCCGTGAGATTCATCACTAATATGGAAGAACCCTGAGGGAATGGGGCCTAGAACAGAGACACTAAATCATTGTAGGTGTTCCTATTTTTTCATCGTCATCATGAAGTCAACTTCACCTCTGCCATGTGTCCCACCTCCACATGACATTTTGCCACAGGTCTGAAATCACGGGGCAAGAAACCAGGGACTGAAATCTGTAAAATGAATTGGAGTTGGTTAAATGAAGTTTTTCTTCACTTAAGGTTGACTTATCTCAGGCGAATTTCATAGAAACAGAAAACTGTCAATTCATCATTTTAAAGAGTAGGTATACATGTGCATCATGCCCCTGTGGGGGGAAAAAATTGAGAACATAAAGTTTACATGTTATAAATAATGCCAAAGCATGAGCTGAATTTTTAAATTAATTCGTTTTTTTCCTAGATGTGATGTTGTATGCATGGAATTCCCTACACAAGCAAATTAGAATGTTCAATGCCAACCTGGGCTATATGAGGCTGCCTCAAAAACTGACAAAAATTCTATTCTTTAAAAAATTAATATTGGGGCTGGAGAGATGGCTTAGTGGTTAAGCGCTTGCCTGTGAAGCCTAAGGACCCCAGTTTGAGGCTCGATTCCCCAGGACCCACATTAGCCAGATGCACAAGGGGGCGCACACATCTGGAGTTCGTTTGCAGAGGCTGGAAGCCCTGGCACACCCATTCTCTCTCTCTCCCTCTATCTGTCTTTCTCTCTGTGTCTGTCGTTCTCAAATAAATAAATAAATAAATAAAAATTTTTAAAAAAATACAATAAATTTAAAAAAATTAATAGTTGTTTTATTCTATTATTTTAAATCCACAAAGAGAGATAATTGGCAAAAACAGAAGAAATGAAGGAATGCGGTGTGAATTTCCCTTTCATTTTTATCATTTTCATCTTTAGGTGTCCTGTCCAACAGTGACAGACAAGACAGGCTACCAATCATACCCTGCCCAGCCCTGATGGCACAATTGTGACAATGCCTGCCTTCTTCCCTAAAATGCAATCAGGTGTGAACTAAATCTGCTGCTGTACTTCATATTCAATCTAACTGCTGTTTGAAATATGGAACAAACTTTGAGTACTTGTAGAAATATTAAGTCAGGAAGGAGTGAAGCAAAAAAGAAAGAATGAGGGAAGGAAGGAGGGAATGAAGGGAAGAAATGACCGGGGGAGGGCAAGAGGGAGTAGAGAAGGGGAAGAAGAAGAGGAAGGGGAAGAAGGAAAGGAGGAAGGTCAAAATTGGGAAGACAGAAGGAGGAAGAGTGAGAGAAAAGGAGAAAATTCAAGGAGGGTTTAGTCAACACACTGAAGAGGCCCTCTGCTCCCACTCAACATGCAAAGAAATGAAAATTGACAGATGTTGGTAGAAAAATAATTTTCAATAGAAAGCAAGTATACTAAATGTCCTCTAAATACCTTTGGAATTCAAAATTCTATGAACTTGTAATAAAAGTGAAAATACTGAAGAAAAATCATCATACCTTTCAAACTCCATAAGTTTGCTAACAAATAATGAATTGATTGATACAGGATGTACATACATTTAAAAATGAAAAAAAAAAATCCAGTAGTTTCTATTCTGATTAATTGTCTTTCAGAATAGTTGTGCTTTTCACCTTTCCTAGGGAGCATTTAGCTTAAGTGACATCCTTTGTAATATATTATGTGCTCCCTCTTTTGAATTAAGAATGTTTAAAAATAGTCTCATAATAAGAAATGAACAAATAAACATCCACTTGAACTTATTGGATGGGCAATTGAAAGATAATTTTCAAATTATTTTTAATAATTTGGATTCCTCTTCAGGAATAGTTCCAATGGTATGTTTTAAATTTGTCTGAATTTTGCTGTAGATAACTGAAATTTTAAGATGCTCTGACTCAGAAAAATAGAGACAATATGCATATCACTTGGGACTCAAGTCTTATACACATTTTAAAGAGAAGAAAAACTGAGCTGGAGAGAAGGCTTAGCGGTTAAATGTTTGCACGTGAAACCAGAGGAACCCGGTTCAAGGCTCGATTCTCCAGGACCCATGTTAGCCAGATGCATAAGGGGGCACACATGTCTGGAGTTCGTTTGCAGTTGCTGGAGGCCCTGGCACACCCATTCTCTCTCTCTCTCTGTCTGCCTCTTTCTCTCTCTGTCACTCTCAACTAAATAAATAAAAATGAACAAATTTAAAAAAAGGGAAGAAAAACATATGTGTGTATATGTCTTTAATATGTCTATTGTATACACATTCCATACATGTAGTGACATTTTTGTGTATATGTCTTTAATATGTCTATTGTATACACATTCCATACATGTAGTGACATTTTTGTAACATTTTTAGAAGCTTTTTAGTTAATTCCTTCCATGACAAAATTTTTAAATTTATACCTGTATAGTTTGTTGTAGGATTTATGTACTTAATAAAAAATTTCCAGTGTATATTTACTTTCTCTCATAGAACAAAATATAATTATAAGAATATAATAATTCTAGATAATTAAACATTGTCACTACACAGCTTATAGTTAATTACGTACTGTGGAAAGACTTATAAACTTCTACTTAATAACTGATAAAATTTTCACATTGAAATTAGAAACGTACATTTAGTATGATTATGTTCACATCATGGAGACACATGTAGCTTGTTTCAAATAAATGATGATACCTTTCCTTGGACCTACCTACCATCTCTTGTATAACTCATTCTCTCTAGTTTAACCTCAGCATGTTGTGTGGCTCACAAGGGAATGTCTGCAGAGTGGTTCCACAACACTGTTTTCTGGACCAGTGATTTATATGTTACTTGGTTGAATTTTATTCCTGTTTTCTTCCAATGTAAGACACTGAAAGTGGCCATGTTGTTGATAAATTTCTTCCTTACTTTTTCTTAAAGATTATACTATATTTTTATACTATTGGACATGTTAGAACTTCTTCAGCATTGACATATCAAGGTATATCATTTTAACTTGATCATCAGCCTGGAATCATTCAACTGAAGAGGTCTCTCTGCACAGTCACATTACAGCACCAACACGATATGCTCAGTGGACACCTACTAGGATCTCTTTAAATAGCAGGAAATTTGACTATGCTTAATTCTGTTGTATAAGCAAAGAGAAATAAAACTCAGGCTTTCCTTCTACTTTCTCTCTCTTTCTCTCTCTCTCATACACACACACACACACACATAAATATGCATAATATATACAAAAGTTATTTGAGTTTATACATGAGCTAGTCTAAATTAAAAGAGCTGAGGTCTGTCCCTCAATAATGTTACCTGGCTGGGTGTGGTGGTGCATGCCTTTAATCTCAGCACTCAGGAGGCAGAGGATCGCCATGAGTTCAAGGCCATCCTGAGACTACACAGTGAATTACAGGTCAGCTTGAGCTAGAGTAAGACCCTACCTCAGAAAAAAAAAAAAAAAGTTACCTGTATAATACATAAATATAAATTTAGATATGAATTCCTCTTTCTTCCAATCTTTCACAGAGTTCTCCAGGGTCCTTCCCTCTGGTTACATGAGCATTATGCCCACTGGTCTGTTACCTTCCTTGCAATATACATTTATGTCTTTTCTGTGTGCCTCTAATATGTGTTTTTAGTTGCCATAAGTCATGTATAGTATGCATGTGTGCATGTATGTGTGTGGTGTGGTTACCAGGGCCTCTTGCCACTGCACAGGAACACCAGACACTAGTAACACTTTTTGCACATGGCTTATGTATTTGGCTTAAGAATTAAATTCAGGACAATGGAATTTGCAAAGCAGTGCATTTAACTACATAGCCATCTTCCAGATTATTAATTAAAAAAATTAAATATCATCATCATAGCACTTATATATTGTCACCAAACGCTTTCCTCATTTAAATTTCAAGTCACTGAAAATTTAGCAATCTTGCAAGCCAGCAAAATTTAGTTCTACACATATGCATAGGAAAAAGTCAGATCCAACACAAAGAAATAGACATTTTGTCATAAAACACAGGAATGAAGGTGATATAGAGCTGAGCATAAAATTTGTACATATTTTCACTCTTTTGTTTAAGTATATATACATATATATTTTTCTCAAAGGTTAATCATTATTTGATTATAGGAATAATCCTTGTGTTGTGTAATGTGTTATGGTTTAAAACTCATCAAAGAAAGTGCATTTAAAAAGGTCTGTCAACCTTTACTAAAATCCTGTTCTTGACCTATTTTTGTATTTCAAATATCCTTCATAATTCCTCCAGGATGACCCTCTTGAACTTCATACTCCTTTTAAGTCTAGTCTTCTGAGCTCAGCTGTGTTTTCATCTCTTCTGTCATGTTAAGTAGGTCAGGGAAGTAATGTATATAGGAAAAAGAAATAATTGATTTTTTTACTTAGTTTTGAATTGTATACCTTTGCATGTCTTAGTTATAAAAAATAGTATTAAATGTAATGTAAAGCAATTTTATAATGACATTATTTTTCTCCAGGTTTTACAGAAAATGTAAAGAATTAAACATAAGGATGTATATTCACATTCAGTAAAGATTACAGTAGTGTATTATTTTCAATATATTTTATTACTACTAACACCATGTACATAATTATTAAAAACAATTTACTAGGAAAGAGAAATCATCTTCATAATTCCATCATTCATAATATATCACTTATTCATATTATATCTGTTTAGCTTTTCATGTGAGTATTTTCTTACCGAATTTTAACAATTCAATACTGTAAATTAATATCATTTTCCAAAATTAAGGTTCAAGTGACTATCCAAAAGTAATTTAAATGAATTAAACAACTGATTATTCATGTTTTTTGTTTTCATTACATATTTTTTTCTAGTATTATAGTGAGCATTTTAGAAGACATATATGAAACAACTTTAATAAGTAGTGAATTAGTAGGCATTTCCTTAAAATCATTTATTCCATAATATCAGATAAAATCTGTGAGATTAGCACAGTCTTTCTAGTTACTAATGGAATCCATGTGTCACATTAAAAATTAGTTATTAGTACTAGGCATAAGGCATAAGCAACTAGCAGAAACAAACATAAGTTTTATAGAAATAAGTCTTATGTAACTTGGGAAAAGGTTTTTAGAATAAAATGATGCAGAACTACAAATGTGAATTTAATGTGCTTAGAAATGCTTATTTCACAATGTGAAAAAGATACACATAACCAAAGAATATTCCAAAGGTTAAAATACCACAACACAGTAAGTTTCTTGTTGTTTACAGTAAATATTTGTACTAAGATATTCCTCTTTGGTCACATGTGAATTCTTAAAATAATTCTTGATGAAATATTTTTAACATCCCTTAATTTGCTGAATAAAAATTATAATGTTTTTCTAATTGCAATTTAACTGTATTTTAAAATACTGATTAAGTTAATACGATGAATTTCTGATGATAGAATTTTTCTGTTTTGAGCATTCACTTCTTTGGGTTGTTTTAAATTTTGAATTGAGGTGTTTCCTGTATCCTGATCCTATTTTGCTGAAGAAAGTTATACCAGCAAAATTGCTGACAATTTACTTTGTATAAAATACATAATACTATTCCATAAATACCACAATATAGGAAACCTGCTAATTTTAAGTTAGCAAACTCCTCAGAAAAGAAAAGAAAAAAAAAATGTAATATATTTATGATTGTCTGTGACTCTGCTGGGGACTTTTTTCTAAGAGGAGAGAACTAAATTTCATCCATCTTGATGGGAGCCTATTCCGTTGACAATGTTGTGTTTCTGAATTTTGGGAGAATTTCCAGTCTGGTTACCTGCTGCACACCTTTCAGGTGGTCTTTTCCATCCCCTTCATATTACCTAATGAGGTGTAGGGCTTGCTAATATCATTCTGCTACCTCTGGTCATCAGCTTTTGTTTTATAATGCCTGGTAGCAATGCTCAGTGAACAGTGAGAGTATTCTAGAAGTTATCCTATTGCCTGAGCTTCTGAGGGTAACCGCTGAAATTGCTACATGCTACTCAAGGTACCGGACTGAAATTAAAGGAAAGACACTGGCAGGACAAGTTGCCATTGGCCTTAACACCATAAAAGACTCATTCAAATTCCAAGAAGGAATTAAATAAACAACACTGTGGTGGAAAACGATAATAATGTTTTCCTATTGGGGTTTAAAGACCCACAGTCATGGAAAGCCACTGAGGGGATCTCTGGGGCCTTGGAAGAGTATCTAAATGCCAGCCTGTAAAGCTTGCCCTCCAGTGTGAGTATCCTTTGTAAACCAGCAGTAACAGATAAAAATCACTTAATCTCTAGTCAGCCACTTATACTGGATTTTACATTGAAGCAAACAAAACAATGGAAACTGTATTTTCCACATTAAAACATAGACATGGTTAGCTTTTATGCTTTTGAGATTCATTTAAGAAGCATAGTATGTTTTCAAAGTTATCAAAATAAATCACACACCACCCACAAATCAATTTTGCATAGTTTCCTACACTTTTTTTTAAAAAAAATCAGTGTTGAATACTGACTTCTGAAAGAACACTATCTCAATTCCAATCATTTCCAAGCTGCATGATTTTAAAAATAGAAATCGATATGCGAAAAGAATATTGCAATATGATTCTCAAAGAAACTCAATCGTTAGAGATAACTAGCATTGGGGAGCTGGGCTGTGTTTCTAACCCACAGACGGGAAAGCGGAATTGTTCACAAAGGTGGGGGTCACACAAACTCCAGACCCCACGGGATCAGCACAGAAAGAGTGCTCACTGTGTGAACAGGAGAACACATGACATCAGCAATCTTTGGTGTGCACACTCTAAGACAAATGTTTCAGGTAGATGTGTCTGTGCTCCTTGAGATTGCATGTTGAACTGCAATTACCACTCCATATGTAAAACAGATATTACCTAGTTAAGATCTTGCCTCAAACTTTCCTTTTTCTCTCAAGAAAATTAGGGCAGTTTTATTTCTTCTTTAGCACTATACCTGATAAAAATTTTCCTATGAATGATAACTAGACTCAGAAACAGTTATGTTGTGCAGGTTTTCTGTTCTGTTAATTTTACATTCTCAATAACCTGCATCATTTTTCATTCAATAGATGACTTTTTGCCTGTTAAGAAGAAACATTAACACCATAGGAATAACCAACATAGCCACAAAAATGTGTGAGATATATTTAATATATAGGACATTTATTTTGACTGGTAAGCATAAAAATAAATTCTTGGAAAGAAGTCCATATATCTATGTTGTAGCAAAATTATAGAAAACCCAAAGTACCTGTTATATTAATTTATACTTAACTTGCTCAATAGTAGAGTCTTCAGAGATATTTTATTATAAGTTGGCACTCCTGAATTCCTGATAAATGATAGTTTTGTTATAAGAGCCGATCACAGGCAGTGTAAAAAAGTTAAATACCTCCTATTAATGTAAGTTATTCTTGGGCAACTATAAAATTGCCTGGTGATAGAATTCAGAATTGATAGAGTATAACTAAAGACAAGAATTTCAAATGGTCAATAAAATAAAATTTATGCAGAGAAAAGCTCAAGAAACTAAATTTCAATGACAGCAAGGTATTTTCTTGAACAAAGTGAGGATGTGGTATATTTGATTGCAGTTATAGAAAGGTCAGTTTCTATTGATTGGTAGAAGGCGAAAAGGGAAAATGGGACCAGTGTTAGATTATAGGTACTCAGCTAAATTTACACATTTTTGTGATATTATGGATTGAAATTAAGGATTATGTATCCTGGATAATTGCTCTCTCTTTCTCTCTCCTTTCCTCCCTTTCTCCCTCCCTCTTTCTCAGCCATAACTTAATTCTCCTAAGCTTAAACAGCATGAATAGCACACAGAAGTGATATATCATTGTTCCTTCCTTCAGCACATAGCTACTAAAGTATCCATCCACTAGCAAACAGGAAATTGTATGAGTACTTTTATTTTAATGTAGCTAGTTAGATATTTCATTTTTAAATATTTCATTTTTATTTATTCATTTACTTGATAGAGAAAAAGGGAGAGAAAGAGAGAGAGAGAGAATATGAGTGTTCCAGGGCCTCCAGCCACTGTAAACAAACTCTAGCTGTGTGTCCCCTTGTGCCTCTGGCTAAAGTGGGTCCTGTGGGATCGAATCTGGGTCCTTTGGCTTTAAAGGTAAACACCTTAACTGCTAAGCCATCCCTCCAGACCTAGAGATTTATTTTTATCAGTTTTCATTTCTATGGATAATTTTAATTTTACATGAGAAAACAAGAAAGAGAATGAGAAATTCTGTCCCTATTGCAATCCACAGACTTTGTAATTTACGGGTGTGGGGTAACATCAAGTTGCCCACCTACTACAGATACTGTGGGTCCTACTTTATCCTCTGATCTCTTTTTGTGACAGACAGATCTTTATCTCCATGATATGTTTATGTGTTTGGAACTGACTGTACAGTCCAGCCCCACCATCAAAGTTGGAGCCCTGCAGGTATAGGAGAATGCATGGCTTTCCCATCTGCCCTCTTTATTTCCTGCTCATCTTAGAAATATCACTATTAAAAAATAAATAAAAATATTTTTACTTATTTATTTACAAAGAGAAAAACACTGAAGGAGAGAGAGAGAGAGAGAGAGAGAGAGGAAGTGAGAATGGCATGACCAGGCTTCTAACCATTGCAAATAAACACTACTTTATGAATCTGGCTTTATGTAAGTGCCCAGGTTAACTTTAGGCTTTGCAAGCAAGTGTCTTAACTGGTAGGCCATCTCTCCACATCATGTATCCTATGTAGTAATGGGAGCAAAATAAACTACCTTGAAAATAAGAGCCCCAAAGTCTTTGCCTTGAATTAATATTATAAACTTAGAGTCATTTGTACAATAGGATACTTGTTAAACATGTAATATTTTATATTTCAAAGTAACATGCAAGCATAAGTGCTAGAAAACTATACTCCACTTGCATTGCTAGTATTCTAGTTCTGTTTCACTATTAATAAACAGCCTGGGGCCAGACAGAAATGTTGCTATAGTATTATAAGATTCAATTTTCAGTATTAATTTTGTCAAATATTCTTTTCAATAAACATGTCTTTATTTTTTTACTAATTAAATTTAATTTATTTATCTGATTGCGAGAGAGAAAGAGGGGGAGAAAGAGAGTGAGAGAGAGAGAGAAGGAGAGAGACAGAGAGAATGGGTTCACCAGGGTCAGCCACTACAAACAAACTCCAGAAGCATGTGCCACCTCCTGCATCTGCTGTATGTGGGTCCTGGAGAATCGAAACTGTGTCCTTTGGCTTTGTAGACAAGCACCTTAATGGCTAAGCCATCTCTCCATCTCTGCTTTTATATTTCACATAGCTTGAGGAGAAAGTGATTCATATAGATTTAATTGAGTATTGTGATTTTAAAAGAGTAGAAAATTTTTAAGAGGAAGTTTAATTTTATAGAGTTTAATTTAGAGTATTTTTTTGAAAACACATTGAGTTCAGGGAGGCAAAAGTTAATAGTAATCATGGAAAGACTAATGGTTTGTATGTGAGTTAGGAGAACAGTATCTTCAGAGAATACTTGCATTGCTTGGGAATTTTGTATTTATTCTTTAAGCTTCTATTTTCCTTCAAAATAGTATTACAGGTGAAAGTGAGCCTCTGCCAGCTTGTTTTGGTGTCCTCTACCCCATCATATGCCTGTCTCTCTCAGTACAGCTTGACCTTGGTTCTCTGCTCAGCAGTCCACTTCAGACTTCAGCTGAGTTTCCATAGTCTCTGAGGAACACCTCTCTAAAATACTATTTGTTTTCTCGTTATTTCCATTTGCTATGGCAGTTAGTACTCCTGAGCTCATCTTTAAGATTTGTGTGGAAATGACACCTTGACCAGAAGATGTTAGATGTAATGATTGATGCTAACAAAAAATACAATGTTAGACTTTTCTGTTTAGAAATGCTATTCAGTACCTTATGATTTGGCAAAAATGATATTATTTACATTTATATTAAATATTATATAAAATTATATAAAATATAATATAATATAATATAATATAATATAATATAATATAATATATAACTATAGTAAAATATTCCTTTTTCCAGGTATATAATTTGGGGACATGAGATTTTACTTAAAATTATATACATAACACCTGACAGAATACAGGGGATATTTGAGTGATTTCTACTAAGGTGGACATTTCAGTCATTCGTATTAAGGTGGGCATAAAACAGAGTTTCAAAAAGTATAAAATTTTTGTTTTAAAAAACAATTAATTTATAATTCTATTTAAATGAACTTTACTTGTAATAAATAAATAAGAAATTGAAAACAGTAATTATAAAAATCAAAGTATTTCTGATATGATCATAATTTTCATGATCATAAATTCTCCACTGCCATGTAAGTATTTAGCAGTAATTTTCTAAAATTAAAAATATACTTGTGAAGCCGGGCATGGTGGCACATGACTTTAATCCCAGCACTCGGGAGGCAGAGGTAGGAAGATTGCTGTGAGTTCGAGGCCACCCTGAGAATACATAGTGAATTCCAGGTCAGCCTGGACTAGAGTGAGACCTTACACTGAAAAACCAAAAATATACATACACACACACTTATTTGTGAATCAAAGGTTTGAAAATTTATCTATTTCTGTTCTAGGTTTGCATAGAGATTACACTATCTCAGCCACTATATCTTAAAAAATGTTGACAGGATTAAGTTAGTCCTGCACCTCATTGACTTCTTCCTCAGTGGCCTGTGAAAATAGGGGTAGAAAAAGAAGATATATTTACTTTATATTTCCAGTGCTTGAGTATTATTTGAATTGACACTCTTATTAGCTAATACACTTTTTATGTAAATGGAGTGCACCAGTATATAACAAAGTAACATAGGATTAAGTTGATATTATATATGTAATATAATAAAACACTCAGTCAAATTTCTTCCAACTCAGTAATTGGTATTTCCCTTCTCTTTATTTTTTCCTGTCAAATACTTGTCAATTTTTAATGTTTTCAAAGAAATATCTATTCATCTTCTTTTTTTCCACTTCATCATTTTAAATTTTATGTGTTTCTGGTCAAGTATTATTTCATAGTGCTGCTTACTCAGTTTATTTTTTCTTTGTTAATTTTTTTAAAAAGTTTAAAATTATTTTATTTTACTTTTATTTATTTGAAGGAGAGAGAAAGATAGACACGCACACAGAAAAAGAGAGTGAGAGAAAGAGAATTGGCACATCAGGACCTTCAGCTGTGCAAATGAACTCCAGATGAATGCATATCATTGTGCATCTGTCTTACATGTGTCCTGGGGAATTGAACCTAGGTTCTTTGACATTCCAGGCAAGTGCCTCAAGAAATAAGCCATGCCTCCAGTTCCATATATTGATTTTTAAGGTGATAGTTTACATTTTTGATTTGAAGATTTGAAATATTTTGTAGTATTTGAAGTTAGTACCATGAACTATCCCCTCAGAACATACAAGTAGGCTCTGGTTGTATCTCACAAAATGATGCATATTCACTTCTAATGTCTGTCTCTTATGTGTGTTTAAACACTAGCTATTACTAACAATTACTTCATTACTAATATAATAAATAGTTTGCTTACTGATTCCTTCTTAAACAATTCATGTATAATTTAGAAGCTTTCTTTTTAGTCATCAAAATTTGGAGAATTTCTTTTGTTGTTATTTATTGGTAGTTTTCTTACATTGTGATCAGAGGAAATGTTTGTATGATATGAATTATGGCATATTTCTTTGTTTGTTAAACGACCCGTAGAATTTCCAGATTGTTATATGTCCCAAGGATGTAAGAAAAGAGCAGTCACCCTACTGTTGGGCAATGTCTGTATTGAATGTCCATTAAATGCAATTGGGAGCTTCTTTGTATTTCTTTTTTTAAAAATTTATTTATTTGAGAGCAACAGATAGAGAAAGAGGCAGAGCAGGCAGATAGAAAGAACAAGAGAGAGAGAAACAGAGAGACAGAATGGGCACATCAAGGCCTCCAGCAACTGCAAATGAACTCCAAACGCATGTGCCACCTTGTGCATCTGGCTTATATGAATACTGGGGAATTGAGCCTTGAACCTGGACCCTTAAGCTCCATAGGAAAGCACTTAACTGCTAAGCCTTCTCTCCAGCCCCTGCTTCTTTGTATTTCTAGTAACATGTTTCAGAGTTTTTCCCTCAATTATTCAGAGAAAGAGGTGAAAAATATCATTTATCATTATGATTTTGTCTGCTCTCAGTTCATTTCATTTTTACTTCAAATCTCTTGTAGCTCTGTATTTTAAGTAACATATAACATGACATTTGTGTGTTCTTGTTACACTTATTTGATGTGCCTCTATGTCTCTGGTAATGTTCATTATTCTGGATTTTGCTTTATATAATTCTGATGAATCATATACTTTTCCTTTGTAAGTACTTGCTTGAATTATTTTTCTGCCCTAAGGTTTTCAAATTGCTTGTATATTCTATTTGGAGAGAAATTCTTGTAAGTTCTATAGGGTTAACTTATACTCTTAATTACACTGACACTTCTTGGATTATGAGTAATGAATCAAAATCATTTATTGATAATAACTATATGAAATTGTCCATCTGTTATTCTTTGTTACTCCAGCTTTCTCTCTTGTAGGTTATTTGAATATTTTGGAGTTTAAATTTCACTTCTTCATAGGCTTAGTAATGTATATAGTTGTATAGTATTATACTTATTTTACTAGACATCATATCTATTATGTATGGACATTGTATATTCATTATCATTATTCACTATAATTTCCATATCCAAAACACAAATGAAATGTGAAGTTACTGCTATCCTCTCCAGTTTGAAATTCTCAAATATTTCTGCCTAAATTTAAAACCATGAGATGCTTGCTGGGTAGGCAAGGTATCTTGGGTAGATTCATGTTAGGTGCTGTAGACAAGTGAGGCTATGTGGTGATATTTTTTCTGTGATTGGGTAAGTTCACTGAGGATGATCTGTTCCAGTTTCACCCATTTTTCCTCAAATTTCTTTGTGTCATTTTTTCTTACTGCAGTGTAGAATTCCATTGTGTAGATATGCCACATCTTAGTTATCCATTCTTCTGGTGATGGACATCTGGATTGATTCCACCTCTTAGCTATGACAAATTGAGCCGCTACAAACATGGTTGAGAAAATCTCTATGGCTTGTGGTTTGAAGGTGTTAGGGTAGATGCCCAGTAAGGGAGTAACTGGGTCAGTTGGTATCTCTATAGTCAGCCTTTTCAGAAGTCTCCATATTGCTTTCCAAAGTGGTTGTACCATCCTACATTCCCAACAACAGTGGATGAGTGTTCCTACTCCTCCACATCCTCGCCAGCATTTATTTTCGTTTGATTTTTTGGTGTTTGCTATCCTTATTGGGATAAGGTGGAATCTCATAGTTGTTTTAATTTGCATTTCTCTGATGATTAGGGATGATGAACATTTTCTTAAGTGTGTGTTTTCCATTTGTGTTTCTTCCTCTGTGAACTGCCTGTTCAGCTCTTTGCCCCATTTTGTGAGTGGGGTGTTTGACTTCTTACTGTATAGATTTTTGAGTTCTTTGTAGATTCTAGAGATTAGGCCTCTATTATTTGAATAACCCGCAAATAATTTCTCCCGTTCTGTGGGTAATCTATTGGCTTTGCTTATTGGATGCTTGTCTGTAAAGAAACTTTTCAGCTTCATGTGATCCCATTGGTAGAGTGACTATTTAAGATCGTGAGCTAGTCCTATTAATCAAACTTTAAAATGTCTTCCTTCAGGGCTGGGGAGATAGCTCAGCAGTTAAAAGCACTTGCTTGCAAACCTGCCAACCAAAGTTCAGTCCTTTTCATCACCCATAGGATGCCAAGTAGCTTCTATAATCCCAACAAGCTATGGCAATGGGAAGCAGAATCAGAAAGCTTGCAAGCAGCAACAGCATGGGAAACACTACCTCAAAGAAAGTGGGAGAGCAGCAACAACTTGAGGCTATGCTCTGACCTGCACATGTATACTGTGGAATGTTTATGCCCATACATATGTATGCATACACATAAACATAAGTAAATAATAAAGAAGAAAAAAAAATTAAATGTAAAATAAATAAATAAATAAATAAATAAAAGATCGTGAGCTACTGGGGTTTTGTTCAGGAAGTCTTTTTCCATTCCTATATCATGGAAAGTACTTCCTAAATTCTCTTCCAGTAGTGTTCGAGTTTCTGAGTGTTATTTTATTTTATCAAGAATCATATAGAAATTATATATATCAATGATCCCATTTAGAGAAAATTTGGTCCCATGTTCTTTCCTGATATTTTGAAGTGTCTTCTTTTTACTTTTTTTTTCTGTGTATGGAAATTATAAGCCATGCTTTAGCTGTAGATCTCTGGAAGACAAAGCTATTTTTAATATATAGGTTTTTAGGTTCAAATTTCATTTTTTATGTTGTTTGAATATGCGTCATTTCTTTCATTGGCCAAAATTTTATTAAGTGGGTTATTATTCAGATTGTTTAGTCTCTATATAAAGTGCATTTTCTATGTATTCTTTCTTGATTTACATCTGTGTTTACTTTTCAGTTATGTTCAGTTATGAGGTAATTGCGGTGACTGTGATTGAATCATCTCTGGAATACATGGCTTTAGGTTTCTTGCTACAAACTGACTTTTAAAATTTACTCTTTAGGTAGTTCTTTATGTTTTTTAGCTTTACCCCATTTTTTCCCTTTTTTTTCTATGACTTTGGTACAATAAGATTTATGTTTTTGCTCAGATACCATAGATATCTGTTCGGTTTGTTCTCTTTTTGGTATCAATCAACTTAGACATTTTATATTTATCTATACTTGTAATTTGCTTATTATTCTTCTTTCATCCATAGTCTGTAGTTAAATTCTAAAATCCAACATTTTTTATTCGTGATTTTGTCCTAAAGGCTCTATCTACTTCTTCTTTTCTTACTTTGCCTAGACTTTCTAAATTTTTGCTGAAGTGTTTTTCTCAATGTTGTCAAAATTTCATTTTGGCATTTTAAAATTTTTATTTATTCATTTATTTATTTGCACACATCAATTTCCACTGCAACTTTTGCATATGGACTCCATATATTTGTACCACTTTTTATGTCTGATTTACATGGGTGATTATGAAATTGAACCTTGGCCAGCAAGCTTTATAAGCAAGTGCCTTTAACTACTGAGTCATGTCCCCAGGCCCTGTTTGTTGTGTTTTGTTTTTACATAACAGCTGCCAGCCTCTTTGTCCCCTTGATATTTTATACACTGATTGTCTCTAGTATAGTTTTCAAGAATTTTTTGTTCTTTATAGAACAAAGAACATAGTATTTGTGGTGGTTTGATTCAGGTGTCCCCAATAAACTTAGATGTTCTGAATGCTAGGTTACCAGCTGATGGAGATTTGGGAATAAATGCCTCCTGAAGGGAGTGTATTGTTGGGGGTGGGTTTGTGGGTATTATAGCCAGTTTCCCCTTGCCAGTGTTTGGCACACTCTCCTGTTGCTATGGTCCTGTTGCTTATGTTGGTCAGGGGGTGATGTCCACCCTCTCCCCATGTCATCATTTTCCCTGCCATCGTGGAGCTTCCCCTCAAGCCTGTAAGCCAAAATAAACCTCTTTTTCCCAGAAGCTGCTCTTAGTTGGGTGATTTCTACTAGCAGTGCGAACTGGACTGCAATAGCATGCAACCAAAAATACTTGTGTATTATGTTAAACCATATGGATCTAAATTAAACTTTCTTCCTTTCTCTTTCCGACTTTCACTAGCATGTCAGCCTCCAACATAGGGAATGGAAAGTCACATTGTTACTTCCGGATTCCAGCACTTGACCAGATTCCTCTATGTCCTGTACTGACCACTCAGGATCCTCATGCTGCTGTGAGGATATCCCCCTGAGGTGTAGAGTTACAAAGAGGAAGACTTCACACTCCCCCTCTTAGAATAGACCTTCAGAGAGTGATAAAAAGCCTTTTTTTTGTCTTGGGGTTAGGGCCAGTTCAAGATCAGGACAGTCTTCAGTGACATGTTGGTAGAGGCAGAGAGCCCCTTGGTATAGTCTTGTAAATTGGACATCTAGATCCCTTGGGTATTTGTGGTTATGTTTTGAAAATAGAGCATTTCTGTTCTGTTGAACTAAGGCAGATAATGCCTAAGAGTTATCCACATAGTTAAACTATTTTTCATGTGCCCTTTTTAGAGAAAGCAACTCTTTATAGGTACTGATTGTGTCTACTTGTAATTATTTCAGGTCACCAGCTTTTGAGCTCTGTGAAATAAAATACATAAATAAAAGGATAAAACACACTGGGACCCCTCCATCATATTGTTCCTCAGGTCCTGATGCCACTAGTCTGTTGTACCAATTTTCAGTCATCTTATGATTGTACGTGAGAGACCAAGAGAGATAGACAGGGAGAAAGAAGTCCTCCGCTTTTAGTGGATCCTAACATGAACAGAAAAATGTGTATCTAATTCTTACTCCCAAAACAGTAGTCTCAAGCCCATGACTAGATAGATATCAGAAAGTCCTTTTTGAAAATGATAGCTATATAGGAATATTTAATTGATTCACCATTTTCCTAGTATAAATTTTATTCAGAATCTAAGAAAATAAAATGCTTATGTGTAAAATATTCCAGAATACAATGTGTTTGCTTCCCTTTCCTCAACTTCAGGAGAGCTAGGATTATAAGTATGCTCCACTATCTCCAGCTACCCTGATATTTTCAGTCAAATTACCAATGACCCTGGGGAACAAAGGTGATTTTAACAAGTCCTCTATCTGCCCTTTGTTAATATAATCCATTCTCTATTAATGTAATTGGCACCATAAAAATCAGCAACAAGCACTTTTAGATAATTCTATTAGTGATAATATAGAACTACTTGAAGGTCAAAAGATCATGTATTTTGAATATTATAAATGTTAATTCTGAGGCTAGAGAGAAAACTTACTTGGTAAAGCTCTTCTGATGAAAGAATGAGGATCCAAAATTGATTACCTATACCAAATTAATAAAAAAAAAATGCCAGCTGTGGTAGCACACTAGCAATCCTAGAGCTTGAGTGATATAAACAGGGAGATCTCTGAGACTCACTGGCAAACCAATCTCTGATGTTCGTATTGACTGCCAAGTTGACAGGACTTGGAATCCCTTGTGAGGGGTTTTCTAGATTAGGTACTTCTCTAGGAATGCTTATGAGGGATTATTTTGATTAGATTAAAGAAGGACTAGATCAAACGTGGGCAGCAGCATTCCATGAGCTGTGTCCTTGGGTGTGTTGAGAGGAGTCAGAGGATGAGCTCCAGCATTTATCACTCTCTTATTCCTTACTGTGGATGGCATGTGATCTGCTTCCTCAGGCTCATGGTGCCTTGTCTTCTCTGTCATGATGGATTTTATACTGGAGTTGAAAAACTGGAATAAACACATCCTCCCTTAACTGATTTATGCCAGTGTGTCCTGTCCCAGCAATAGGATGGTAACTGATGGATAGTCTAACCTAACTTAGTGAGTACCTGGCCAGTGGAAAACCTTGAGTTAAGAAAAAAATAAAATGCTTGGCACCTGAGGAAATGATACCACTTGAGGCTGTCCTCTGGCTTCCACAAGCAAGTGCACATACATGCATGCACACCCCAGTATATGACCAAACACACACACACACACACACACACATATCCCTCCCCCCCCAAAATTGACTGTACAAAGTGTGATGGTGTGCTCATTATCCCTCTACATGGGAGGTAGGGGCAGGAGGATCAGAAGTTTATCATTGTCAGCCACATTGTGTGTTCAATACCAGCATGGCTTTCATGAAATTTTCTCTCTCAAAAAGAAAAAAAAAAATAGTAGGGCTGGAGAGCTGGCTAGTGGTTAAGTGCGCTTTCTGAGCTAGCATGAGGGCTTCAGGGGTCTGAGAATACAGAGTTTAAATTCCAGAACTCACATAAATAACTTGGCATGGTACCCTTGTGCCTGCAACCCCAGTCCCATTGGGGAGAGCCTAGAACCCAAGGAGGCTAAAAAAATAATAACTCTGAAGCTCTGAGCCTAGTAAGTGACTCTGACTCAAACAATAGCTGGCAGAAGGGTAAAGGACTAGAACACCAGTATTCCATTTTGAGTATACCCTGCTGTATGTAAGTGCATGGGGCACTGCAAGGGCACATGCACACACATCACATGCGCACACATACAACACACACGTGTACACAAAAAACACCACACACACAAACCACATTGCACCCCTATTACAAACAAAACAGTAAATAAGTATAAAATTATTTTTAATTGTATGTTGTGCTATGTGTACATGTGAGTATGCATGTTTGCCTGTGTATTTGCACATGTATACACATGCATGCATATGGAGGTCAGAGGTCATCCACCTCTTCTTAAGACGGGGTCTCTCATTGTTCTGGAGCTCACTAGTTAGGCCAGCATAGCTGGGCAATGTGCTCCTGGCATCCACTAGCCTCCTCAGCATGGCATTATACGTGTGCACCACCACGACCAACACTTACAAGGATACTAGAAATAATCTTCAGGACTTCAATTTGTGAAGCAAGCACATTACTCTCAGGTATCACCCCAGCCCCAAATCAATTCTAAAAAAAGAAAACCAACTTTTAATAAAAATTTGCCCTTCCTTGTGTTTTACTGTAGACCACTGAGATGTGACATTTATATTTTCCTGATATTTTGTGTTCATTGACCAAATGTTCCACTTTCAGTTAAAATTAAAAAAAAAAACTACAATAATAAATAAAAGCAAACATCACACTTCATTTCACCTTCACATACTCAATAGGTAATTTTGAACAAATTATTTTGGAAAGGCAAATAAAGTACGGTGGCATGAGAGACTATGAGGAGGCTCTCTGGCCTCTTTGCCAGTACCTCCATGAGTCTTTCTGCTTAAAGCCTTACAGCTGTGCTCCTTGCCAATATCTAGGAAAGGGCCCCTTATAAGTTACAAGATTAATGCTTTTAGAATAATGTTCATATATACTTATGAGGAAACAAGTCCTATGATATACTTAAGCAATTACAAATGAATGTTTCATGTAACCACAACTTGTGGCACTAGGGAAGCCATTTTAGCAGTTAAGGGCACTTCTTTGCAAAGCCTGACTGCAAGGGTCCAATTTCTAGCTGCCAACATAAAGCCAGTTGGACATCTGTTTGCAGCAAAAACAGACCTAGGCATGCCTATTCATGTGCACACAATTAATTAATGAATTAATATTTAATTGAATGACTATTTTAAAACCAAAAAGACCCAAGACCTGCTTCAGTCAGTTCCAGTCCATGTATCCATCACACATATACCTAATTACCTTTTACAAATTAAATTATATAAGCATATATTTCGGGAAGGTGAGTAACTTTTAAAATTAGACTTAAAAACAGATAAGTTATGCTGTTTAGTATAGTGGTTTGTTTTATATGCAATGGAAGCCTTTCAGTGAAAACTGCACGTGTCATCTTTAACACGGCCCCAGGTGCTATATCCAGGAAAGGCAGTGTTGTGGAGGCCCTGCTGTGAATTCACAGCAATGAAAATGCATGTAGAGTTTAAACAAGTCAGACACAAAGTCAAGCCTCAACAAAATCACTTTGTATCATCTTTCAAGAAATTCATAAAAGAAATGATAGAGAATGCTTTGGAGAAAAATTGCATACAATTGTCAACAGTGATCTAAAAATGTAAAAAGGAAACAATAAATTCAATGAAAAATTTAAAAAAAAATGTTGTTGCCTTTTATTTCTTTAAAGAGAACTGAATAACTTATGGGCATACTTCGTATACCTGTTCTCTTTAAATCTGCATGTTTAAATGATAGGCCTTTGTATATAACATAGCAAAATAAGTTTCTACTATTTACAAAGTATTTCATTCTCTTTATAAAACTAGTAGGAGCATAGCTCAGCCAGGACTCACATCTTGGTCCCTGTCGTTACTTAAATTTCAAGAGAATCATAGAAACGATTCAACCTGAACAATAAGAAGGGAACACTTCTTCTTGTCCATTCCAAATTAACAAAATCAAGATAAAAAACAATGGATTGTTGCAGCTATAACACAGAAATTTGGATAACTGTGTTTCCTGAATTTCTGTAGCATAAACACTGAAGGAAGCGGAAATAACTTTAACTATCAAATGTTATGCAATGGCAGCAATCTAATTTTCTCACTTTACAAAGACTATCATGTGAATTTTCTCTCCTAGTGCCTTTAAGGATTAAACATTTTTTTACTTGTCTTAATTTAGCACCCATTTTTGTGTTTCTAAAAAACATAAAGCAATTTTAGTGAATTAGCATATACTCTTTTTATAATTGTAATCATGCTAAATTATGCAATTACAAAATATTACAAGTATCACCAATCATATACTGACAGCTTGTAATTATGTAATTACCATGTGGACTTAAAGAAATATGATATCTCAAGATGTCAGAAAGATTTTAATATGAATATTAACTCTTTCTTAGTATGAACCTGATCTCATTATATAACATAGTTGAATTAAAAGAATAGAGCGGGGGGCTTATTCTAGAAATGGAAAGTAGGAAACATAGCAAAATATCTACGAAGACTTCAGATAAGCATGCTGTGCTGGTCCATACCTATCAAGTAAGCACTTGCAAAGTTGAGGTAGGAGTATTTCTATGAATTCAAGGCCAACATAGGCTATATATCAACTCAAGAGTGTGTGTGTGGGGGGGTAATATTGGGATATTATTTGTATTTAATTGCATTTAAAATGCTGTGTGGTGCCAACTTAACAAATACATATGGAAAGGCACTTATTTAGTATTTTATCCTATCCCCATTAGAACATATACTGAATTAGTTGAACTGCTGTTTCTTAACAGCAATAAAATAAATTTGAAGTGAATATTTTTAAGTCATCCATATAAATGTATTTCTAGACCACCTAGGCCATAAATGATATACATGATTCATAAACAAATTTGGGTTTAGAAACAGTTCATGAAATCATATAATCTAAAAGCTATTTTACTGCTGGGTGTGGTGGCACACACTTTTAATTTTTTTCTTTTTTTTTTTTTGGTTTTGCTATTATTATTTTTCACTTTACTTTTATTTATTTGAGAGAGAAAGAGGGAGAGAGAGAGAGAGAAACAGAGAGAGAGAATGGGCACACCAGGGCTTCCAGCCACTGCAAACGAACTCCAGAGGCATGCATCCCCTTGTGCATCTGGCTTACGTGGGTTTTGGGGAATTAGGACGAGATCCTTTGGCTTTACAGGCAAATACCTTAACCACTAAGCCATCTCTTTAGCCCTGGCACATGATTTCAATCCCAGCACTCAGGAGGCAGAGGTAGGATTGCTGTGAGTTCGTGTTACCCTGAGATTACATAGAGAATTGGGCTAAAGTAAGACCCTACTTTGAAACACCAAACAAACAAAAAAAAAAATCTATTTTCATGGACATTATAAATTATAAAAAGTTCACATTTAATGGTGAAATAGGTGAATTCTTTTTCTTTTTACTTTTTTCATTAGTTATGTACACAGAGTATACAGCCAAGTTGGTATCATCATTAATTTGCCTGTTTCCTGCTCTCCCCCCTCAGCAGGGACACTCCTCCTTGGGGAATGTGTGTCATGCATTGTGGGGTTAGCCATCAATTACAGGTAAGAGGCAATGTCTCTGTGCATAATGACACAACTTACAGCTCTAACAATCTTTCCAACCCTCTTCCGCAAGTTTCCCTGAGCCATGTTGGGTTCATTTTAGGTCTGCTTCAGTGATGAGGTCCTGGGACCCTCTGTGTCTCTGGATATCTGGTTTGGTAGGAATTGATTGTTCTCTTTCTGTCTCCTTCACCCTTGTGCTGGTACCAGGTTCACCAAAAAAGCAGCACTCTTGCTCATTTCCCCAATTACTCTTAGTTTCATCTGGGGCCCTTTTGAGGTGTGATGTGCTGGTTCTATCCTAAGGATCTGCATGTATGGGAAAAAGAGAAGCAGATTCTCCAAAGGAGAATAAAGTTAGCACCAGATAAATGGGTAACCATTATAGTTTTCAGAGAGAATTTAATAAGTGTAAGTCCTATTGTGGCCCATGATTTTTGGGAGCTTGATAATGGAGAGCAGGCTCATTTAAATTTTTAAAGAAATTTTAAAGTGAAACAGGAAACACAAAATATTTCAAAGCAACAGATATATTTCACTACACGAAAATGAAATCTGTCATCTTTTTTTCTAACATGCTGATGTCAGACTCCAACTATTGGACATAGCAGACCTCCACTTTACAATCTCTTATGTGTAGCAGGTATGATATGCATCAATTTGAGTGCAAACAGCAGTTTTCAACTTGTCTGAACTGATCCTTTACAGGACCCCAAGCCTAAGTGCTGAAAACTGATTGTCTTGCTTTTAGTTTTTGTCCCACATAATACTTGCTTTACTATAATGGAATAAGTAAATTATATGCTTTAGATGAATTCTAAATGTAATAAATAAGAATGTATTCAGTCTTTAGTGATTGGTATAAAATGAATAACGCCTCATTTCATAGTGATCCTGTATATGTCACCATAGTGTATTTTAGGCCTATAAATTTCTTCAATGAAGAATGAGTTTTTAGTAGCCTAAGGCTGAATTTTCTGCAGATGGATTGCCATGCCTTCCAGAATGAATTTACTCTCTATATTACTACTTACAGTTAATGAAAGGTGTGTGTAGTTTTATAGAAAAGGAAGCCATTGCTAGATTTTATATGACTTATATTTGACACATTTTCTTATTTATATAAAATAATTATATATTTATTTATGAAGTAATAGGTATTTAAAAAGTTACACTTAATAGAACTATATACAAAGGCCTTGTTGCCCTTAATTTTTTTTATTTCCATTGTCAACGATCATATTCTAAAGTACAGTATGCAGATATATTGATCTCGCTGTCCCCCAAGCTATTCTGTCCTATTTACCAACTTATGAGTAGTGAGAGAAGAACAGATATTTGACAGAAGGGTAGTGATTATATAGCTAAAAAGCTTGAAGATTGGAATTAGAGAAAGCAAAGGTGTAACTCTAACAGTATTTCTTCCTAAGAACAAATTTATTACATATAACTTACTCTTGACACTTACCTATGGCATTTTTACTCACATGTGGGTACTATGTATGGTGTGCGTGTGTGTGTGGTATATGCACACGTATGTTCTGATGCAGCACCTTATGTGTTTGCCTACGATGCCTAATAGACTCTCAAGTGACAAACAGAGGAGAACATAGGGTGTCCCTCTCCATTTTCTTTGTGATTATGGAGTCTCTTATTGATTCCAAAGCTTTCTATTCTTTTTGTATTATTTTTATTTATTCATTTTTCAAGAGATAAAATCAGAGAGGGAATCGGCATGCCAGGCCTCCAGTAGCTGCAAGAAACCTTCAGACACATGCACCACCTTGTACATCTGCTTATATGGTTCCTGGAAAATTGAACCTGCATCCTTTGGCTTTGAAGCAAGCACCTTAAGTGCAAAAACATCTCTCCAGCCCTCCATTGTTGGTCCCTGGTGAATATCTGGTCCATGGTTTCCCCAGGAGTCCAGTTAGAAATGTGCATAGCCATGTCCAACCATTTACCTTTCCAGAGAGTCAAACCAGGAATGTCTCAGTCCCCCTTGGGCACTCATGTTGGTGCAGGAAATGCACTTGGCAATGGAGACATCTCTCTAGACAATATAGAATTTGGTTCTGCTTAGAGTGATCAGAATATTGGTCACTCAATGGGACACTAAGCAGTCAGAGACAGACTCTATCTACAAACAGTAAATCTGCAACACCGTTTCCTTCAACTGCTGGACTTCTGTAGCCTCAATATTTCATCCGTCAAGATTTGCACTTTCAGTAAACTTTCATTGCCTATAAACATTTAGATATTATACATTTCAAAAGCTAGTACATCTCCCAACCCCTCCCAAAATCATTATAGGCTTTGGCAAGGTTCTTGGTTGTCCACCAGAAGTAGGTTATAAGGCCCTGTTGAAGAATCCACATGCTTGTGTTCCAAGTCACTGAGAAATCAAGTTGGGGCTGAGCTGGTAGCCTCCTCCATGTTGACTCACTGTCAATATGCTAGAAAGTCCTTTGCATCCTGTTGAAGGCGAAATGCTATCAACTATCTTAACCAGCAGTGAACCATGCAAGCATTGGCTGGTCATCAGGCCAGATTTGTACCAACTGGTGCATTGGTGGTATGGGGGAGCCAAATGCTCTCTGATTGCATGACAGGCCTGCTCCAGGGTAAGGAATTCTTGGGTACTAAAAATCCTAATAAAAAACCTATGGATGGGGGTCAGAAGCCAAAGGGGGGAAACTACTACTGTTGTCTTCCTAGATAAATACATTGTGCCCACCAAACTGCCTTCCAAATACTTATTGTTTATGTCCATGTATTAGTGCTATTCTCACTTTTGTTTTTGAGAAACTTTTCTTTTCAGGTGGTTGTAATCACTGGGAAGGCTCAAAACTCAGTGAAGTGTTGAGAGGTGACAATGGAATGTTCAGCACTAAATGAGACATCTCTATCACACCCTTCAAAGCTCAGTGACCATTGTGGAAGGGGTGGTGGAAAGAATGTGAGAGCCAAAGGAAGGGACAGAATACTTATATTACTGCCTTTCAAATACAAAGCAACCTTGATACTCGTGATTTCCCAGTGGCTGATGCTACCTATGCAAGACTTGAGTAATGGTACATCATACTAGAAGAGAGACTGATTGGGAAGAAGAAGGGATTCACTGGAGAAGGGATTTGGGAGAGGGAAAGGGAAGGGTGGAAGGAGGGATTATTATCATGGTGTGTGTATTGTCTATATTTATGGAAATTGTCAATAAAAGTTTTATAAAAGCAAGTGTAGGTAACAATTTGGAAACAATTTATACAAATATATTTCACCAGTATTCATAAGTAAGGAAATGCCTATCATTAATTATAACCCAGATGAAGTTCTAATTTTCACAAACTAGAATGATAAGTTGTGATTATTATTGGATGCTTGTTATTTTCCTGAAAGTAGCTAGTATGTTCTAATAAGTTAGTGTAGATTGTCTTTGCATAGGTGAGTACTACCATGAATTAGCAACATCAATATTTACATGAAGAGCAGTGATCACCAAGCATATATGTGCCTCTGAAATATGACAATACATATGCAAAATTTCTGCTAAGTATTTATGGATAAAACAGTAGTGAAGAAACAATGATGATTTTGTAGGGTCCAGATTGAAGATTTCCTCTGCATGTTGCTGCTGTTATTATATAGACATGCATTAAATCATAAGGGGAGACTTAAACATATGGAGCTCTTTAACACACTGGATGTTTGTGTGTTCTACGGAAAAGCATACTCTTAATGGGGCTTATTACCCATGTACAAGTACATGCAAGATTTCAAAATGTACACAGCTATGTTCTCTTCCTCATGCAAAGACAATTTGTCTAGAAGTATGCATTTTATACACAGTTCTTCAAGGTTCTTATTTTTCTGGTGTCATGTAGGTAATATTTGTATGAACATGCAGGTCATCAGACTGGGGCCTCTGTCAGTGATTAAATAAAACAAAATTCCAAGATGACAACCATGCAAAACATCTGGCCTCCTGTCGCCTGCATATTTTTATATCTGAACTGCTTCTTGAGCTTTCCTGGGATTGTGCCAGATGGACACTGCAGTTATATACCACAGTGATCACAGCTCCCAGAGGAGGGTATTTACATACTGCCACTTACACCCTCTACTCATTCAGGATAAATAAAGTCTACAAATCAGCAACAGAACAGTGTTGTAATGGCCTAACTGGATCAATTTTATGGTTGTTATTATCACTAATTGCTTTATCTCTCACTGGAAATTGTTTAAATACCAATGTAAGTTGTCTTTGCTGCTGTCAATGATGCTCATAGCTATCTGCAAAGAACTACAAGTTTGAGTTCTTACAGACTCCTTTTTTTACCAGTAGGCTATTTTTTAATTAAGGCTGTGGGCAGTTAGGTGAAAATTTAAGTCTACTCATAAAATCTGTATTATAAAAATTCCTTAAGAAATAAACAACCATATTGTGATTTCCAGCCAAAGATAGGCAAAGTGCTGGGGCTTTGTCTGGGTTCCTGGAGAGTGCTTGCTTGTGGTACTGGTGGTGGCTTTTCTCTGACCTATAAAAGGGGGAAGGGATAGCTGTTTCTGCCATTATGGAACTATCCCCGCATCTGTGAAGTTTAGTAAATCTTTTCCTCCCATGAACAGTGTCTGGTCTGGAGGCTCATCCCAGCAACGTGAGGCTGAATGTAACACACACTAAAGCAACACACACTAACATAATTATTAATACTCTATACAATACTGATACCCACTAGCTTATTGATATACTCCCACCACACACACACACCATGTCATGATGATATTCCCATACTATTCCAGTACCCACAAATATATACTGATAAATACACACATAAGAAGAAAAGTGATATGTTTCTTTGAGATGAATTGTTTTCCACACTCAGCCTTTAAAAAAAAATAGCTTTTAAGTCTAGAATTAAAATTTTGAGTTAGAATAATTAGAAAAATTAGAATACTCTGTATTCTAAAATAAACACAATAAACCTTAATTCCAGAAGAAAACTCCTCTTCAAAATAATTTTAGTGTTAAATAAATATTTAGAGTCTTATTATGTTGATTTTCTTAATGCCTCTGGAGAAGAAGCTCTCAGTGCTACAGTTTTTGTTTTTCTGATTGAAACAGAAAACAACAACAAAAAAGGTGTGAAACAGAACATCAACATTCTTAGCCAGAAATAGGCTTCTTAGCTATTTTCTGTTCAAATGTATTTGCTGTGGTTTTGTTTCCCTTGTGTTACCTACATACTTTAAGCACATGAGAAAATCAAGTATCATTATTAAATAAGGATTTTATTGGATGCTGGTGTTAACATGTGCAGAAAAATTAAGAGTCGACCAATCATGGCCACACTTCATTCCAGTCACACAGGTTTCATCCTTCTCTTAATTCCTAAGATGAATCTAAAAGGTTTTACACAGTATATTACACATGCAACCAGAACTCTGAAGCTTAAACAAGAATTTTCTGTGAAATGCATCCTATCATTTCCAAAGACGGACTCATCTGAACGTAGAAATTCCCATCTATTTATTCTAATAAACCTGCATGTAAATACAGAAGGTTGGCAGATGTTCAGCCTCACAAACTGTACTAAGGTTGCACTGAGGAGAGGGTACCGGGGGAAGGCAGTCCACACTTGCAATTATGTGCTGCATGTGGCCTCACTGGGAGGCGAAACAAGTTCTGCTGCTTCCAGGGTGAATCATGGTAGGAGCACTGCAGTCTTACCTAACAAATGGAGAGAGGAAAAGCAAGTGTAAACAGAGGAAAAACAGAAGCTACCCAAGCATCACAAAATGCATTTTGCTTGTCTAGCTTAGAAGAACCATGCTGTGATGCCCATTGGTGAGCTCTTGAGCTTTGTCCATTCCGCATAGCTCAGAGGCACACTTCAATATTTTAACATGAGATTTTGCTTGCTCAAAATATACTAAAATTCACACAATTGCGTTTTATCATTTAGAAATTCAAAAATAAATTTTAATTTAAATGTATATAGCCATAAATACACTGAATTATTGAACATGTTTATAAAAGGTAATTTTGTATTGCCAACCTAGCAATTGCAGTGTGATTCCTCTATAGAGATAACTTTCAATGGGTATAGTAATCAACAGTAAAATGATAGAAAGTTAAAATAAAAGTTGATATTTCTTACTAAGGAAGAGGATATTTTCTCCTCACCCTGAATTAAGAAGAAAGTTTATTATGAATAAAAATGATTTAGGACAAAGAACTACTAATCCTTTTTGGAAGGTTCCTGCCACCATCAATCATACATGGTCTTGTGATAATGCTCAACATGGTAGCTGTTCACAAGCATTACTAAAATGAATAAAAATACTTCTTAGTTATATGCCGTACTTCAAATCTAATAATATTTTTCTATTAGTTGAAGAAATTTTGAATACACTTGTTTTATTTCATTGATACTTCATACATTTGTCTAATGTTTGGTTAATTTTTTTTATTTAAAAATATTAAATATACTGTTCCAATTACAAAACAAAACAAAAAAACCTTGACAGTGCTAGAAAGTTTGCTAAGTGGTTAAGGCATTACCTATAAAATATAACAATCCAAGTTCAATTCGCTAGTACCAACATAAAGGCACAGACACAAAGTGGCACATTAATTTGGACGTCATGTGCAGCAGCTGGGGGCTCTGGTTCCCACTCTGTCTGTCTTATCATTCTCTCTCACTCTTGTTCTCTCTCTGTCTTTCTCCCTCTCATTTCTATCTCTCTGCTTTCAAATAAATAAATATTAAAACAATTTAAAAACTGACAAGATATTGTGATATATAAGATGTGCTAAATAAGTAATTAAACACTTAACAATAAGCATAAAACATACATACCTTTAATCATTTCTACTGAATTTAAAATTTGATAGATCCATTGTTTTGACATGTAATCTAACAAGCTGATATTACATGAAATCTTATTTGAATAAATGTATTAATAAATCAGGTGCAAGAAAAGAGTGAAAATGCAACTTATAAGTAACTTAGTAAAATTTGAGAATTTAAGTGGACCAGCATTGTCATCATAAATGTGCTACTATGCCTATTTCAAAAATGTGTATAATTATTCAATATGTTAAATATATTTTAAAGATCTATCAACACATAGATGATTCTGTGCTATTTGAAATGTATTTATTATATATAATAAATAATTGTGAGTATAAAATGGCAGAGAAAAGCTTACAATTGCATTCTATATGCTATACAGAGTGCTGTGATGTAACCTGAGTTACAGCACCTTGTGAAGGAAATAATTACACAATTCTACAAGTTTGAAGAGACTTTATTGGATGTAATATTCATAGTACAGAAAATGACTGTATCATCTCAGGTGAAATCCATGAAGATTCACTTTTAATCTGCTAATATGTAACACACTCCTTCCAATTTTCATTTGACAATATAAAGCTCAGAATTTCCAGGGTATAGGACCTAATTTGTGATATTTTGTTTTTGGAATTCTGGATAAGCTTCATCATCCAAATATAATGAAAGGGAGATTTGCGATCCAACTCCCTGCCTTTGTCTTTGAATAGTCTTGGGTAAATCAGATACAGAGGTTGTGCCCTGCAGATATTCTGAAATGTACTGGGAAAGCTAGGGAATCAATGTTTGAGCAAAATAGGAGAGAAAAATGAAGGCAAAAAAAAGGAATTAACTTTCTTTAAACTAGCATCAAAAATCATTTTCTTTTCAATTTTGCTTCCTTAAATAACCATATGAACCATATGTTGTCCATTAGTAAAATCTAGTTATATATATATATATTTTTTATTCTGACCAAAGGACATTTTATTTCCATTATGTTTTTATCTTAAAAGAGGCTTTTTTTTTTTTTTTTTTTTTTTTTTTTTTTTTTTTTTTTTTTTTTAGTTCTTTCTGACTTCATGCAGCCTGAGTATCAGGGACAATGTGTGCCACTGTCACTGACAAAGTTTATTCTTATGTCATACAGAAGTCTGGGAGGTCTTTATAACAGTGTTCCTTTTACCAATATTGTTCATCAATTTTTAAGACTGCATGAATTTTAATATATCTAGAATATATATATGATTTTTCCTCTCCCTTGTTTCTGTAACCCCAAGGGACAGTACACACATAAATAGCATCAACCTGAAACATGATTCACTTTATATTACTCTGACTCCTAAATGCAAAGAACAAGTCAAAGCTTGCTGTTTGAAAGCTGACAAAGAAAATGAAGGGAAGTTTAATTGTACATGTCTACCTCGTTTGCTTAGTTTATTGCTTTAATAACTACTTTTCTCTGAGATATAGTGCCCTAAGAAGGCTAATGACTAGCTAGCCTGCTTTATGTTACTATCCATATCTTTACCAAACCTCCAGCTAAACCAAATGTTTTTACAGGTATTCAACCATTGTTGATTGGCACTTATCTAATCCCTGTGTATACTAATTAAAGAATACTGCCCAGAAAATATAATCATTCAATTGATTTCAAATGTTAGAAAAGAGACCAAAGAAACATAGTTGAGTCTTCTTGCATATTCAGTATGTCTGAGTAACTATAGAGACTAACTGAATATAAGAATGATGTAATTTGTTACTCCCATTCTCCACTCTGTTTTACTTGTGTCTGAACAACCAGGGATACTCATAAATTTTCTAGTACTGTCTTTAACTGTAGCCTTACGGTTTAATTTGTTGTCTTTGTAGCATGCTTTCTCAGCCTGAAGCACCCTGTATATACTGGCCAGGCAGGTTCATAATTTTGCCTTACCATCATGGAAGACAGTCACCATAAGCACTAATCATAATGACAATTTAACATCTTAGTTCAATGTACTCAAAGTATTTTTAGTAGATGGAAAAAGTCATGAAAATTAACACAGATGAATCACAGTCCCTAATTTCACACATGCAATTGAGCTTTCTGATTTTGCTACATTATTTAGTTTATCAGTTATACTTTTTCTTGGATGTAACACACTGGGGCATAGAAAGTTCAAAATCAGGTACTTGCAAGAAAAAAAAAATGTGAGACATATCTAATAATTATACAAAGAAAAAAATTATATAGGACAGGTGTGCTTCAGAATTGGAGTATAAATCGTATGCATGGGTGATGTTCCATAAAGTAGTTTATGAATTTTTTTCATGTTTATAAAACCTTAATTGTGCTGTTTCCTCTTTTGCACATTTAAAGATAATTATATATACACTCTCCATTCTGGGAGAGATCCTATAGCTCAACATCATCTCAGCTTATTCAAAGAAACAAAGAGACCTTTAAAATAGTTAAGCTCAAGAAAATTAATGTCAATAGGAGACTGTTGAGTATAAATAGTAGAACAAAATTCTAAGAAAGGAGGTTTTTTTTTTTTTTCTTTCAAATTGCTCCAGAGGTTAAGGAGGACTGTGAAACATGTGCAAAATTCTAATGAAAGCTATATGAACAACAAAATGCACGATGTAATGAGGAAATGGGACATTGTATTCATTGAGAAGATTGCAGTTGTCCAAATAAGTGTTAAGTGGCGTAGTGAATCAGCAGCACTGAGGTTAATAGCAACAGTGACATCAGCAGCAGGACTACACGCACTATTTTAAACTGGAGAAAAGGAAGACAAAGCTCTGTGGCCAGCAACCAGAAGTTCCGTGTTCACAGACTTTGACAGTTTGATGACAGTATGGTGGGTAAATGAGGAAGAGCAGAATTTTTGGTCATTCTTTGTTTTCCAACTCTGGAGACAAAGTCATCATGAAGTCAGCTAATGCAGCGTTTTGGAGGAGAGAGTTCTCTCTAATGCCTAGTAGGACATATTAACAAAGCAGGCAATGTGGCTGAATGCAAAGAGGAATTTAGAAAAAGCTTGAACAAATGGCAGGTGCTTATCCCTGATAAGGCACTGGAATTGACTCTTTTCAGCTTTAGTGAAGTGTGAGTGGAAACCCTGTGCACTGTTAGTGTAAAATGTGATGCTTTGCCGAACACAGACATTGTGAGATGATGATTTTAGTCAAACTAATTAGGATACTCATCACTTCATAGTTACCTATCTTTCTTTGGGCACAATGTGATCACTCAAGGTCTATTTGCTTAACAAATCCCTTTGTTTATTTGTTTGTGTTTTGTACATCAATTGCTAATCTGCCCATCAACCCTCTAATAGTCCTATCAATTTACTTTATGCTACATCTGTTAGGATAACTTGCCAAAGTCATATAATTTCAAGGAGAAAAACTATCTCAGTGACCTTCCCTTGGTGTTTGAGAAAGCACACTGTACTGTCCAGGGTAATTAATTTACTACTGATATGTTCATTTGTAGAATTTCAAGGTTGTTCTCTTTTTTGTTTTCCCTGAGGCAAGTGGCCTTTATTTTTTTATGCATATGTTCACACACAAGAAACAGAAAGATTTGGTAGGAGTTGAATTTTCTCTGTGTTGGTCTCCTTCCCCTTTGTGCTGTGAGAGCCAGAGCCTCAGAGGCCCCCAACACCTCAGCACTGAAGCAGACCAAAAATGAACCCAACATGGCTCAGGGAAATTTTGCGGAAGAGGGGGCAGAAAGAATGTCAGGGTCCCAAGTTGGGTCATGATATGCAGAGACATTTATTGTACCAATAACTGGGGGCTAACTCCACAATCCATGACCCATTTACATCAACAAGGAGGGTCCAATGGGAGGGGGTAGATCATGGATGAGCCTAAACAATGGTACCAAACTGCCTGTATTTGCTGAAAAGAAAACTAATAAATTAAATTTAAAAAAAAAAAAAAGAAACAGAAAGAGAGAGGGGGGGAAGGAGAGGGGGAAAGGGAGAGGGAGAGAGAGGGAGGGAAGGAGAGAGAGAGGGAGAGAATTGTCACACCAGGAACTCCAGCCACTGTAATTGAACTCCAGAGGTGTGTGCCACCTTGTGCACATGTGAGATCTTGTTTACTTGCATCACCTTGTGCGTCTCACTTCTGTGTGATGTGGAGAATTTAACATGGGTCCTTAGGCTTCGCAGGTAAACTACTAAGCCATTTCTCCAGCCCCAAAGTTACTTTCTTTAAAAAAAAAAAAAAAAATGAATAAAACAACTGGACTGAAGACAGCTGGGGACTCTTGCCAGGAAAGACAGAAACACTGAGACTTTGCCTTCCTCATGAAACCCCATAAGATACACACACCTACACTAATCCTATGACATGCAACATAAAATTATACAGAAGTTTGAGGAAAACCAATGTTCTCGGAAAGGAAATACTGCCAAGTTCCCTAATGCTATCAGTGATCTGGTCATCTAACTCATGGAAGTAAAAAAAAAAAAAAAAAAGAAGTGTCATTTTTAAATTTCTGCTTGAGATGAGTGCAGCAAATGGATAAAAGCCACTCATCCTTAGGAAATGCTATGCATAATAAATTCCTCGATTCCAGCTGTTAGTACAATTGTTTTAACATGAAGTTATTGGCCTGTAGATTCCATGTTACTCATTTAATTGGGAAACAAGGAAAATGGATATTGATATATTACCATCATCATGCAAAATATAAGGTTGATGAGATGAAGAGTGAAAACAAACCAAAAAAAAAATGGAAGCAGCGGTCATTTTGGGGGGAGAGGCAATGCCTCTGGGTATGACATACTTTTGGGTCTTAAAATCTTTCCGTCCCCTCTTCACAAAATTTCCTAAGCCTTGGTGGGTGTGCTTTAAATTAAGCCATTCTAGTGGGAAATAATTTATATTTCATTGTCATGTGTGTTTTCTCAGTGAAATAAGTTGCCATACATTTTGTTCATATGCTTACTGAACACTCATATAAATTTTTGGAACACCTATTATTATTTTTTAAGGTTATATTTAAAATGTCTTTTCTCTGACTCTTCCTGAGTTTTAATAATTCTTTGTACCTTATGAATAAAAACTATTTTGAGATATATTTATAGAAGACAAAAACCTTTCTGTATGTACTCACTGCTATGGGTTAAATATGCTTCCTCCAAATCTTATATGTTGACATTAATCAAAACACAGTGGTATTGACACGTGGGGTATTCCAGAACATGCTTAGCTTTTAAGGTTACTTCCCCTGTCAATTGATCATGCTGCTTGTAATTGTGATAGCGGGTTATGCTTCTGCTCTTCTGCCAAGGCTGGGTAAATTGACCTCTTGTGAGGTAGAAGGCAATGCTGGAAATAGAAACAAAGAGGGTAGGAGAGGAGAAGAAAACAGAAAATTGAAATAAAAAATCCCTAGAAAAAGGATAGGAGCCTATTACCTTTTCATTTTATTATTTTCTGATAGTTTCATTTAAGACTATTCCTCATATTAATCTTTGCTTGCAGAACAAGTTAACACATCTACTTTCTATTCATTTATTTTCATGATGAAAATATCTACTCATTGCAGAAACTAATGGGCAACACCTGCATCCAGGAAACACAATAAAACAACAACAAAAAAGAGGTTTACAGAGAAGCCCCTTGGTTAGGGTCAATTCCCCACTACCCACATAGAACCAAATACATAAGGTGGTGCATGCATCTAGAGTTCTTTTGCAGTGGCTAGATGCCCTGGTGTTCTCTGTCTCTCTCTCTCAATCTCTCTTCCCAAATATCAGAAAAAAGAGGCACATCAAAGTAGCAGCAGGACTAGTTGGGATGAAGGGGAGGACATGTCGGGGGACATGGAGGAAGGTCATGAGAAGGTAATTCATGAGGATTCCTATCAAATATATTGTGTACATGTACTAAATTGTGAACAGAGTCCAAACGTCGTGGCACATGCCTTTAATCCCAGCACTTAGGAGGCAGAGGTAGGAGGATCACTGTGAGTTTGAGGCCACCCTGAGACTACATAGTGAATTTCAGGTTAGTCTGGGCTAGAGTGAGACCCTACCTCACAAAAACAACAACAAAAAATGTGAATAAAAATGAACTCTACAAGAAAATTTTAATCTTTCCTAATTAATTTGATATTGTATCTAGTGAAAATTAATTTTATATTGTGTATTTACATTTATTTAGATAATTTTTTGGAATCTATTATCATATATATGTGTAATATTGGGTACTTATGTTGTATTTCTAAATTAGGACATGTTAAGACTTTTATCCTTAATTTTTCATTTTAATGTTTATTGTGACTGCCTTAACATTTGTATCTTCATATGAATTTTAACATTAGCTTATACATTCCTTCAAAAATCTGCTAACATCAACATTGCCTTGATACACAATAGAATCTCAGCACAAATTAATATCTTGGCTTTGGGTAGTCTTCCAAACCATGTGCATCTATGCATGATGTGCACATTGCCCAGGTTCAGAGTTTTATCTTCTCTGGTGAATAGCTACAGAATTCTTGCACAGATCTTAGACCAATTTTAGCAGTATGTTGATGTGTTTTGAAAGCAATGATAGTATTCTGTAACGGACTTTATGTATGGGCTTTGTTTCCTGCTACCTAGAATCAACCACTCCTTACTGTTAGTAATTACTTTACAATCTCATGTATTCTGTGCCATTTTAATAGACAATACCATTATGTAAAAATTAATTCATATAACTTACTTGTTTGAGTCACTATGTCATAGATCTGCTCTCTCCTGGGAGGTGTTGCCATTGTTTGGGATTTACTTTAGTTTGGGTCTTATTTTGTTTCATCAGTTTTAAGTTTTCATTAATTAATTAATTAATTAAAACTCCAGCGGGGCATGGTGGCGCATGCCTTTAATCCCAGCACTTGGGAGGCAGAGGTAGGAGGATTACTGAGAGTTCTGACCAACCTGAGACTACATACTGAATTCCAGGTCAGCCTGGGACCACAATGAGACCCCTACGTCAACCAAAACAAAACAAACAAACAAAATACTCTAGACATATGCTCCACTTTTTGCATCTGGTTTTACATGAGTACTGGGAAATAGAACCTGGGCTATTATAGTTTGCAAGCAAGATTCATTAACCATTGAGTGATCACTCCAAACTTTTTTTTGTCAGTTTTCAATAGCTCTGAAAAAAATAATTTCTGATTTTGTATTTTACTTTGCTTGTTTTCTGAGATGAATCAATATCTTATGCCTTTCTACTATTTTACTATATTTTACCATACTAGAGAATTCATTGTTTAAGGATGAATATCTTGAAAGTATATTCACATCTAAAATAAATAAAAAAGTGTGCCTTTGGATTTCCACCTTAAATGATTATCAGCATTAATGCAAAGCCATAGTGGTATTTAACTGCTGAACTAGCCTTTAGATAGACTTAGTTGTCATGTTTTGCAGTGATAAAAACATTGATAGTAATAGGTGAAGAATACTGTCATGTATTCATAAAACAGAGAGCTATAAAGATTGTCAAAATTACCATTGTAATGATGTTGATGACAATAACTTCTTAGAGCAATGAAAAAACTTATAAACCACAATGACATCCTACAACGGGCTTACTAAATTTATGACACCTAAAAGGATACCTGACTACTGCCCATGTCTATCAGCATTCAGAGTGGTATACTCTCTTTTTCTTTGCTGGGAATGCAAAGGTACAGGTAGTTTAGAAAACACTTTTGCATTTTCCTTCAAAATTAAGTATATATTCACATGCCAAAATCTGGAAACCAACCCAAATGCTAGGCTGTACATGATGGTGCACACCACCTGTAGTGTGAGAAGGAAGGATCCCAAGATTCCAGGTGTTTCGGACAAGCCTAAGCACCACAGTGAGGCATCACCTCACAAGACAAAACAAAACCCTGAAACCAAGAAGAAAACCGATAGGTGCCCCTTAAATTGCTATATGGATGAACATACTGGTATCCAATGAAATCTTAAAACAGTTCTCAGCAATGGAAACAAGAGGAACTCTAAAGCATCCAACAGCATCTATTCTGTTACGTGGAAGTTGCCAAACACTGCCAGTCATGTCTTTGGCTTGGCATCTTGAAACTGGCAAAACTATCAGAATAAGCATTCTATTTCTGGCTGCTGTGACACATGAGAAGGGACAGTGGTTGATGACAGATAGGATAAAGAAAGAAAATTCTAATGTGATAAATTGTTTTGCATTACGCCTGTATATGCCTTTCTTAAACTAACAGAATTGATTTTGATATTTGAAAATGGATAATTGGTAATCAAATTTACTTAAAAACAAGCCATTCAGCAATGTGATAGGAGGGAACAAAAATCATCCACGTGAGAGGGTCCTGCTTCAAGCAGATGTATAGCACATTTAGCAAATGTGTCACATGATTCTATAGACCATATTTACAAGGACAATTTCTCATAAAGACCTTAAATAACATGATATCATAATTTAGTATGATGTGTAACATTTTAAACTTCACTGTGATTGAGGAAACCGCATTGACCAAGTCTCCTTTGCAGAAATGGATGGTTCTGCATAGTTATTGGTATGTCCAGATCATGGTGATGACTATATTGCCTCGGCAGTGTGCAATTCCAGATTTTTCTTTTTTTTTATTTTTTATTTTTCTTTTTTATTTTTTTTAAAATTTTTATTTATTTATTTATTTGAGAGAGACAGACACAGAGAGAAAGACAGATACAGGGAGAGAGAGAGAATGGGCGCCCCAGGGCTTCCAGCCTCTGCAAACGAACTCCAGACCCGTGCGCCCCCTTGTGCATCTGGCTAACGTGGGACCTGGGGAACCGAGCCTCAAACCGGGGTCCTTAGGCTTCACAGGCAAGCGGTTAACCTCTAAGCCATCTCTCCAGCCCTCCAGATTTTTCTTATAGAACCTAGTCATGATGTCTGGGGTAGCTTGTACATTAAGTTCTTTTAAAAAAATTTAATGTATTTGCAAGCAGAGAGAGAGAGAGAAATAGAATAGAGACAGGCAAAGAGAGAGAGAGAGAGAGAGAGAGAGAAAGAGGGAGAGACAGACAGAGAGAGAGAAATAGAATAGAGACAGGCAAAGAGAGAGAGAGAGAGAGAGAGAGAGAGAGAGAGAGAGAGAGACCATTCCAGGGCCTCTAGCCACTGCACATGAACTCCAGATGAGCGTGCCCCTTGTGCATCTGGCTTACCTTGATCCTGGGGAATCAAACCTGGCTCTCTTGGCTTCGCAGGCAAATACTTTAACTGCTAAGCCATTTCTCCACCCCTACATTAAATTTTTCTAACTAAGTTATTGTATAATAACTAAAGGACAAAATAGAGGCAGTATTTCACTTCAAAGTGAAGCAAAAGCAAAAAACCAAACCAGGACACATTATTATCCTTTTTTTTTTTTTTCCATCCATGTCTCCATCCTTCTGAACACACTGAATGGACTCTGCTACCCAGAACTGTGCTTATGTCAGAAGGAAGATATTTGCTAAGTGCTTTCTCTTTTTGAAGACAGTGATTTCAAGCAGTTATTTTTCTTTGGCAAAAAAAAAAAAAAACAAAAAAAAACAGTAATTTCTGCAAATTTGCCTCTGTAGAAGCAAGAGAGTATGTGAACTTGTAAACTGTAATTTTTTCGTGGGTTTAACTTTAAGTAAGTCTTGAAACTACTTAGTTTTTCTTCTTTTGTACAAGGTGAGGTGATTTAAATTTTGAAGTTAAAATACTGACAGAGTTATACACTGTTCTCAAGCCTTGCTCCCTTTTCCTTCCAATTCTTTAAAAAATACACATAGACATACATGTTGATCTATAAGCCTATGCTAATTATAGTCTAGCCCAATGAAAATGATTATTTTAATATGGTTATTTTGATAAGTTTGCTGAAATGTCTATCTAATGCATTTTTTTGGTTTGAAGACTTGACTGATAAAGAAATGATATTAAATTCTTGAAGCACATATTAATTAAAATAACAACTTTTATTATTCATATGAAAAAGTCTGCCATCAATGTAGACCACTAAATTTGAATATTTTCCCCATAATTTATTGATTTTTGAGAAAGCTTGATTAACAAATTGAAAAAAAAACCCACAAACTTCAGGATTTAGATGACAAATGATCCAAAAAATGATCACAGGGGAGTTCCAATGTGAAAGTAAACACACTTTCAGAATAAGAACCAGATACTGACAATGTCCAGCGCAGCTCTGGGCCAACACAATCCTAGATTCCTCACATTTCTGCATGGTATCAGTTCAAACTACTGTGTTTTACAAAGAATATTTGGGACAAAGTAAAAATAAAAACAATATTTACAGAAATGTAGTATGCCTTATTTGATTGCTATTACTTTTATTTAATATCGAGGTCAAACTTTAATTTCAACATGTCTTATAGAGCAGAAGAACCTCCTGGTTATGGTCTGCGAATCTTTTCTTCTGCAGCATTATTTGCTTTAGGTGTAATAATTTTTCAGTAAGTACAATTTATTCAAATTCAATTTGTTTTGATTCATGAATGTAGCACTTTGACTCTGATATTATCTAGTCAGTACACCTTCACAACCTCAGACATGATACATAATGAGGAGAAGTTATAATAATACACATGAATAATACACAACAAATGAAAGATACTATAAAAATAGTTCAAAAGGATTTATATACTTCCTTGCATATTCACATGAAAAAGAAACCTGCTAAATGTGAGAGACACATGATCAATTTTTTTTAACCTATGCACTTAATTTGTGTTTCCCCATATAGCAAGTATAGTTCCAAGCTCCCTAGAGGTGTTCTTATTACCAGGATATGATGGATAGTTGTTTTGCTCATTGGAATCACTTTTCTACCTGAAGATGGCTTATTTTTTTCAGTGAGGAATGATGCTGACTGCAAAGTTGTGTCTATTTTAGATTCTTTCAAGGCATGGGCCAAATAATCAGAGAAACCTGCAAGAAGGATATAGCATTTCAAGAACTTAATTTATTATTTTCTTTTCTTTATCATCTGGTACTTTCATAGGATTCTTACCATAGACTTGTTTTACATTTTTGAATAGCCCGAGATTTCAGATGTTGATAATTTTTACTCCACTTGAAAAACTTAACCTTGAATACAAGTTTATAATTGCTAGAATAATAATCTTACATTACATGGGATCTTAATTATATATAATACTTTGACAAACATCAGTTTTGTTTCAGAGGTAAAGAAAACCAAATATTAATCTACTAATCACAAAGATAAAACAGAGTGATAATGTGTGCCATTTAAAAACATATTTCCACATAAAATGTAAACTATAATTTGAACTTAATTTAACATGAAAAAGGTGTGGTTAACACTTGGAATAAAACAATAAGACAATGGAAAATTTTGAAATATCAAGATTCTAATCATTTCTGTTAGAAAATTCTTGAACTTAAATATCCACATGCTAGTTCTGGTTTCTGAGTGAAATTTTGTATTTGCTTTTGTTTTGGTTAGTTATTAAAGATTCAATTCTTCCCCTTTCCCCACATGGTTCTCTGAATTTCCTTCCTTGATAGCTAAAGATGTGCTTCTGATTATGGCCAATTAGACATACATTTTAACTCTTCAATATGCTTATTTCAGTTCAATGGCTGGGTTAGCTTGGTCTTCTTTTTATTTTATTTTATTTTATTTTTTGTTTATTTTTACTTATTTGAGAGTGTCAGAGAGAGAGAGAAAAAGAGGCAGATATAGAGAGAGAATGGGCAGGCCAGGGCCTCTGGCCACTGCAAACAGAACTCCAGACGCCTGCGCCTCCTTATGCATCTGGCTATCATGGGTTCTGGAGAATCGAGCCTCAAACCAGGGTCCCCAGGCTTCACAGGCAAGCACTTAACCACTAAGCCATCTCTCCAGCCCTAACTTGGTCTTCTTGTTTTCTATTTTCAATGCAATGATTTTTTGAATGTGTATATCACATTTGAAATAGGGGCTCTCTTGCAATTACCTTCTTGTTACAGAGACAAACACCTGACTAAAAATATCATATGAGAGCCAAGGATTGATTTCAGCCTGACAGATTACAGGGGAAGTTTTGTCATGGTGGAAGAAACTGCCTCACCTCATCACACACCCATGGCAGAGAGAGAAAACAGCCAGCACCAGTCAGAATGAGCTGACTCTGAACACACATAGTAGAGCTACACCCAAGATCGGCCCCCAGTGACAACCTCCTCTGGCAGGTCTCTGCTGGAAACTTAAGAAGGAAGCTTAATTTTAATCAAAAATACCTCAGGATGCCAGGCATGGTGGGACATACCTTTAATCCCAGCACTTGGGAGGCAGAGGTAGGAGAATTACTGTGAGTTCAAGGCCACCCTGAGACTACCAAGTGAATTTCATGTCTGCTTGGGCTAGAGTGAGACCCTACCTCAAAAAATCAAAAAATAAGAAAAAAAAATACCTCAGGCTGTGGAGGATATGCATTTACATTCAAACCACCACAGGCTCAATATGTTTCATAGTGGACACAACCATCATTAGTGGGTTTAGGCTATCATTATATAAGCTATGGAGTAGGCGGTAGAGTGACGGATACTTATTTTCTTACAGGTTTGGAACCTGTGCATCTTAGATCCTGTTTACAGCATAGGCAATTAGGTGAGGACTACCCTCTTGGCCTGCATATGACTGCCTCCTTACATAATAGAGGCACAGGGTCAAGTTCTCTGATGTCACCAACACTACCCATGGTCTTGTCATGAGAGCTCACTCTCATGGCTACAACCAATCCTAATTTTCTCCCCAACTCAACTTCTTTACACAATCAGATCAGGCCAAAGAGCATCTACCTATGCTCTGTGTAAAGCCTGAGGTTTTCAGCTATTATTCTTCAAGGTTATTTGCAATTTTACTTTACCATCATTAACATGATTTTGTATTTAGTACATTTCTGCTGGTGTTACAAGATTGTATATAAATATACTTTTATTCTATCAGCTGTTTTTTTTTTTATTTTTGAGGGGGGTGAAAAATCACTGACAATGTCCTAGGTAACTGAATTTCCATATGATGTTCATTAGGAATCATAAGAAATTTACTCGTGTTTTTTTTTTTTAATTGATTATCATTCAACCTCTCACTCCTACCTACATAAGCCCTAGGTAAGAAGCATTATTAGGATTATCTATATCTGGAGTTGATGCACTGATATTTTAACATCATTTTCCCATACCAATATTGGATCATTCACATTACTATAGACATACAATGTCATGTTCAATTGTGTTTAAATTCTACAAATTGAACAATTCTAATTTGACTTTATTCATTTGGCTGAGTGTGAGAAAGACATTAGGGGAAGGAGTTGAAGTAATTCATAGCCACTGCGGACCACTTTTTGTAACACACAGGCTGTGCCTCAACCACAGTGATCTGTAGTTTCCGTAGCTACCATCCAGTGACCTGAGTGCTCGCGGGGACCTCAACCTTACCCACATCATGATCTCAGCAGATATAGAAGACTGAAGCTGGGTCTGGCATAGGACCAAGGTGTGAACCCGGCAGCCTTCTTCTGTTACCTGGGAGGAGGGCCAAAGTTCCTCAGATCTGTACCATAGAGTGTCAACTGTGCATAGTTGATGAATTACCTGGACCTTCTCTGCTGAAATGATGTTTGGGAAAGACATTTTAAGAATGCAGCATGAGCCCAGTTGGCCCAGGCCTGGCTGGGAAGGGCTCGGCCTGGCCATTGCTAATTTTATATTTACTGCTTCCAAGTGTCTTTTGTAAGAACAAAAACTAAAAATGAATTATATGAATCTCTCCCACCCCCAAAAAATGAAATGGACCTGAGCCAGCTTTTGAAAAATGTTAGACAATTTATGTATGACACAGTAAGAATTTGTTGGATCATAGTTGAGTGTTGCTTATGTGTAAATATTTGAAACCCACTGACTTGTGGAGATTGTTGAAAAATGATATGTGTCTTATAAGTAGGATGGATTTATTTAGATTGAAGTATAAATGATTTTGATCTATTAGGCATTTTCACCAGCTAATAAAGTTGTTAAGAACACCGTTTCTGATTCAGTGTGAAATGAGTATTGGAAAATGCTATATCAACCAAGGATAAACCATTATCTTTTCTGTGTAGGATGAGGATATTGTTCAAGTTGCAGGAGTTATGAGCCATGAGGTTTTTAGTAAAGTAACTGTGCAGTGAATGATCATAAGGAGTTGTCCTGTGACTGGGAGATGTATATGCTGTTTACAAATAATTAATCAAAATATTGTATAAAATGTGAATGAGAACATGGACTTGCCTGGGCTACAGAATAGAACTGTGAAAATATTCTCATAATGTAAGTACATCACAGCTTTACTTTCTGTCCCAGGCACAGGTAGATGCTATCAGAAAACAATGGAACCCAATCATATTTTAAGGTTGGGGCCTGACGTAGTGGCAGGCACTTTAATCCCAGAACTTGGGATGCAGTGGTAGAAGGATCACTGTGACTTCAAGGCCACCGTAAGACTAGACACTGAATTCCAGGTCAGCTTGGGCTAGAGTGAGACCCTACCTTGGCGGGTGTAATTTTAGTTGGAAAATCTCTGTCAGTATTGTGAAAGATTACTTTTACACATTGAAATAGACTTTAAAATGTCAATTGTGTATTTCTTATGTTTTATTTTACCTGTACACATTAAAAGTAAAGTACAGAGAACTTTAGAATATGACTAGCTACACATTGTAAGAGAACAACAATAAAAAATACAACATTACTTGTAATTACATTGTATCCACTGACATATTGTGTTCAAATTATGATGATATTCAATTTTTTCATGATATAAATGAAATTATAAAAAAGTTCTGCTAAATTTAATTCTCTTAAGAGAGGCAAAACTTCAGTGCTATGTGTTAATTTTGGGACATTTTAGCTATTTTGCATTTAGTTTTGCCATTTAGTTTTTAATTTTTTGTGCAATAATTTTAGATGAAGATGTTAACTTATAAAATATTATTACTGTTATTGTTAATTTATGAAACATTATGCCAAGCCACACATATACATGGCAATAGAAGATGTAGTTTGCAAGCAGCCATTGTGTAATATTCTTTCAGTGACAGTTTTGAATGGAGCTGTAGATATGGTACTGGTTTTACTTTTTCTAGAAATAGTTGATAGCATATGTGGTAGCAATTACTAATTAGATAATTAGAAGCATATGTCTGTAATTACTCTCAATCAGATTATGCAATATCCAAGTTGGCAAAACAATACCTTCAGTGCAGAGAAGTCTGAGACAAATGTTCTCAATGTGATGAAGGGGTTAATCAGAAGTTGCTACGCTGTTGTTTGAGCCACTACTATTGAGAAATACTTAGAAGCAATCCATAACTATAATTGAGGTTGTGGCTACAGTATGTGACAGCAGCTATGAATTGGCCTGTCCAATTTCCTGTGGGTCATTAATACATCTATAGAATCGTGTAAATAGGGTCCAACAAATCACACTAAGAGAATTGTTCAGTTAGGTAGAATTCTGTTGGACAGACATGGCCTGGGGCCAAGTGCATGTACAAGAAAGATGTAGATGATATAGTATCTGCAGTGTAACCTGGTTTTAGCTGGACTCTCCTATGAATCATGTTGAGCTCTGCATCTACAGAATGTGGAAACCAACACTCCTATCTGCCATTGTTTCCATAAATAAACCACTTTTGGTCTGCTGTGAGAAGGAAGTCCATGTTGAAATTGAACGCAAGAAACTTTGCTTCTCAAAGTTTTAATTTTGCTGACAAGGTTAGTGTGGGGCTGACAAGGATAGTGAGGGGCTTCATTGACAACCCATCTTGATGAAATGCTTCCTGCCACAGTACATGCCCACGATATCCAGATTCAACCCAAGTCTGGCTGAAGAGATAACCAATTACAGCTATTATGTGGCTATCCAACTTCAAAAGGAATACCTCATGGCTCTTCTGGTTTTATTTTAATTTTTTTTTTTTAAGAGAGAATAAGCAAGAGAGAGAGACAGAAAGAGAAAGAGAGAGAAATGACATGCCAGGGCCTCAGCCACTGCTGTCAAACTCCAGATGCTGGTGCCACCTCGTAGGCACATGCGACCTTGAACTTGCCTCACCTTTGTGCATCTGACTAATGTGGGATCTGGAGAGTCGAACGTGGGTCCTTAGGCTTCGCAGGCAAGTGCCTTAACTGCTAAACCATCTCTCCAGCCCTCTTCTATTCTTAATAGTTGCATGTAGTCCTATCATTTCCATCCACAATATTGCCAAAATTAGAACAAGCTTACCAATTTTGCCCCCTTTCTCCTTTTTGTTTGTTTTTTGCTAATGCTTGCAAAATTTTTAATTTTGTAATTGTTTTCATGCAACACACACAAAAGTTGTATACCTTATCATGATATGAACCTGTGATTTGCATTCGTACTCTCCTTCTGCCAAATCAGTTCAGTGAGATCAAATAAGATACTCTTCCACTGTCAAAAATATGTTGTCTTTCTCTCACTCTCACAGCAAGTCATGTGCAATATAAGAAAGGACCTGCACCCTGAAAGGCACAGAGGTTCTTTAGATAGCTCATGCGTGTTTAGAACTCAACACGTAGCCCAGGATGGCCTTCTATTCATGGTCCTCATGCCTCAGCCTCTGAAGTTCTGAGATACCAGCCATAAGCCACCACATACGACTGAGAACTATTCTTTTAATACTATATAACATTGAGACATAATGACTGATGTTATATCTGGATTCACATGAACAAATATTTTTATAATACTACTAAGAAGGCTTTTAATAAACCTGATATTTAATAAAAAATAAATAACCAAGCAAAAAATAAAAGAAATATCTTTTCTATACAGACCTTTTTTTGTTTCAAAAAGTCAAATTATCAATTATTTTTGAATGTCCAATAGGTGTTTGACAATGTTTTATGTCCCAATTGTCTCAATATTATAGAAATTTCTGTCTTCAGGGAGATATAAACTATTACAGATAACACAGAACAAAGGACATTAGTAAATAAGCTATAAGAGTTCTAAGGGCAAGCAGGCAGTGGGAAAGTGCAGAGATGCGGTGATGAGATGAGACTTCATGATCTGCAGTGACTTTGGGGAGGGAACTATCACATACATTTATACCTGCAAGAGCTTCCCAGGTAGAAGCTGTGCTGGACACAAGCTGGCTGATTCAGCAGAGCTTCTGGCATATTCCTGGGGAAAGGGAAATCTATAGGTATAACAGAGTGTGGAAAAGAAAGATTAAAAAGATAAACTGCTGGGCTGGAGACATTGCTCAATGGTTAAAAGTGCTTGCTTGCAAAACATGATGGTCCTGGTTTGATTCCACAGTACCCATGTAAAGCCAGATGCACAAAGTGGTGCATGTATCTGGAGTTTGCAGTGGCAAGGGGCCCTGACCCATATGCCTGCCTTTTCTCTCTCTCTCTCTCTCTCTCTCTCTCTCTCTCTCTCTCTCTCTCTCTCTCTCTCTCCTTTCATACTTATGCACTATAGGAGTCAGAGATCAATTTGTGTTTCATTGTAAACGCGTGGGCAATGACAAAGTTTTAATTATTAATTGATCAATAAAAGGGGAATATAAATGAAAAAAAAAAAACTTTAGTATATCAAAGTCAACCTCAGTAGGGGCCACCTAGCAGATAAATGTGCCAGAGCAAAGCTCTAGTATGCATCACAGTCTGACCTCAAACTTGGCTACAACTAGTTTGTCCAGACTCCTATCTACCCAGAAGATGTAGAATAAATTTAATTTATGATAACTGTGAATTTATATGTTCTAAATACAATTGTCTTGTGGCTGGTCCTGAAATATCAGTGTTCATAGAAATTCACAAATCTGGCCCCTGACTGACTTCATAACTACAATTGTCTAAGTGACATTTCCTTACCTCTTGTTTTAGGAGAAGAAACATTCTTTTAATTCTAAGGATCAATATTGTTGCAGAAAACTCAACCATCTTTTACTTTTTTTTTTTTTTCATGTTCACTGTGTCAATGTGAGCCTTGGCACATAATCTATTACACAGAACTGTCCTAGGTACAAAATTACTATATCCCATGTATGGCATTTGGACTGGAAAAAGTATACTTTGAAGGAAGATGTAGCTTTGCACATCATCAAGGTGTGTGTCCACGATCATGTTCTTTATTCAGACCATGGAAGGAATGCATGTAGAGCTATTAGAAGAAATCTTGCTCCTGTGATGTACACAGTTAAAAAAAAAATGAGTGGATTTGGCATCTTCTTAAAAAGAATTCTATTTCCTTGCATCTGAGCTTTGTGAAGTGAACAAGGAATGCTGAGTGTTGGATTAACGCTGAGGCTCCCAATTTCAACTTGTGATAGCTCTCCTATATCCTTTCACAGAGACTGAAAACAGCTGGGATTTAAAGCAGATGTGTATTTAAAAGCTTAGCTGAATTTAGGGAGACTCCTGGGTGGGCATTGCAATACGGCAGATAAATTTGAGGAACCTCTTCATTGTAGGTAAAAATAGGAATGAAGCTGGAAAGATAGCTCAGTGGCTAATGCAAAACCCACAATCCCCATGGTGTTGACCAGTATCCCCAATGAGGAAGGCCTCTTCAGAAAAGGGACATGGTGGAGGGAAAGAATGGTACCAACATGTGTTGCTTACATAGAAAATATGTCCATATCTAATAATAAAAATGAATAAATAAATGACTACAGACATACTTCCAAGTGTGAGATGCAATGTTTTTGAATCATACAGGCCAAATGAAGAGTAATGTAAGGGGTATAGGATGCGATTTTGCTAAATGCTTCAAATTGAACACATTCAAATGAAGATTGAGAATTGATTTGTGATTCAGTAACATATCTGTGACTCTGTACCATTTGAGATCCTTCAGGGAATTGATCAAGACAAATACTTGAAATGGAGAGAGTTCAAGGGAAAATAAATAGTTAAGAATTAAAGCTGAAAATTTATACTATTTTGGTAAAATGAAATAAACAGAAATATATTGAGACTAAATGTCTTCTTCAATAAGATATAAAGTGTCTAGATGTATGGTAGTTTAATAGTTCACTAGATGGGAAAACAGTGAAGATAAACGATGGAGGGAGAAAGTGAAGACCTTAACAAGGTGAAAAAGGATTGGGTATGGTGAACCATAGGATGAGGATTAAATACAAAGTAGATATATTTACTCAACTAGAGTCATTTACTTAAGCTCGTGTTGTTCCTTTATCTTAACCACAGCACACTAAGTCCCGTTTATTTTTTTATTCAAGAAAAAATTAGAGGAATCATGAGATGGATCAATGGTTAAACTGCTTCCTAATAAAACCTTGCAGCATGGGTTCAATTCAGTGCCCATGTAAAGCCTAATATATAAAGTGCCACATCTTTCTGAAGCTCATTTGCGGGGCTATGAGTCCTGGCATGTCCATACTTACTCTTCATTACTCTCTCTCTTTCTCTCTCTCTCTCTCTCTCTCTCTCTCTCATTCAGAAAGGATAAATGAATATAAAAAGTAAAATAAAGTAAATAAATACTCAGTGTGTTCGAGGTTACATCAATTGTTTTAACTTCTGTGGAGGGGATGGGGACATCAGTGGAAAAAAAAATGAAGCAGCAAGACTGTGCTCCTGGTATTCATTTTGCAAACTGCCCTATTGAATTGGAAATTACAAACTAAAGAAAAATAGTCTGTATACTTCTCATCCAAACTCTCACCAGAAAAATCACTATAGTGTAGCCCTAGGTGTCTTTAGTAAAATTTCAGTGTTAGCATTTGCTTGAAAAGAGACATTGAAGGGAACAGTTTGGGCAGTGTGTGTGTGTGTGTGTGTGTGTGTGTGTGTGTGTGTGTGTGTTTGTATTTTATTATTTTTATTATTTCAAAGAGAGAGTTTTAAAGAATGGGCATTCTGGAGCCTCCTGCCATTGAAAATGAACTCCAGTATGTGCTACTTTGTGCATCTGTGTTTACCTGCATACTAGGAAAGTTAACCCTAGCCATCAGGTTTACAAGGAAGTACTTTCAAACACTGAGCCATTTTTTTTTTATTAGTTATGTACACAGTGTGAATACAGCCATGTTGGTGCCATCATTAGCCTCCTCCCTGAACCCCCCCTCCTCAGGGTACCTCCTCATTGGGGAATGTGGGTCATGCATTATAGGGCTACCCGTCAGTTATGGGTAAGAGGCAATGACTCTGTGCATCATGTTCCAACATGTGGCTCTAACAATCTTTCTGCCCCCTCTCCCACAAATTTCTCTGAGCCACGGTGGGTTTGTTTTAGGTCTACTTCAGTGATAAGGTTGTGGAAGCCTCGGTGTCCCTGTATATCTTGCTTGGTAGGAGTTGAGTGTTCTCTGTGTCTATCTCCTTCACCCTTATGCTGGTACCAGGTTCACCAAGAACGCAGAACTCTTATTCATTTCTCCAATTACTCTGTGATTTCAGCTGGAGCCCTTGTAAGGTGCAATGGGCTGCATCCATCTGAAAATAAGCAAATTCTCTCATGGAGAGTCAACTCAGCACCAGATCAATGAAATAACCATTATTATTTAGAAAGAATTTAATAGGTATAGGTCCTCTTGTAGCCCACAATTAATGGGAGCTTGATAATGAAGAACAGGCTCATGGTTCTGACTTGTTTTCCAGCTCCAGCTATAGGTTACATTCCACTGAGCTTATAAGTTAGCCAAATCAAGAGTAATTTGTTACCCACTAAGGCTGTGTGTCACTATTGCATTTGTGTGAGCATCAAGTTAGGTTGTTTGCTGCTAAGTAGCTTAGATCACGAGTTGCTTGGACAGATGTTGGTCATTTTCCCACAGTCGCTCATGTAGCACCTTCTTGCATTAGAAAGTTAACTGTCTGAGGACTGACTCTCTTCCAGATTCCATTCAGGTCACTCCATGTTCTGTACCAACAATCTATGGTGTATTTGGCAGTAGGGTCTTAGCGTTAAACTTTGGTGGGTCATCACATACTCAGACAGAAATATGTCTTCCTCTAGGAAACCTTGAAGGACTCTCTGATTAACAACTCATTGTGGATGCAAACCACATGCTGGTGCTGGGAGTTACAGGCCAGCACTAAAGAAAAGAAAGAAGAAAAAGATAGGTAATATAAACGAGATATAAAGAAGAGAAAGATGAGGGAGGGAAAGAGAGAGAAAGGGAGAGAAAGACACAGAGAGAGAAACAGGAGAAGATTATCATACCCTTTTCAGGGCTCTCTGATACAGGTGTTTCCTCTAAAGACATGATGAAGGTTCAACCACTTAGTCTGTGTTTTAGGATGTAGAATTTTATGGTACCATTGCCATTTGGGTCCGGTTTTGTGTCCCCCAACACTTCCCCTTCCCTCCCTTCTCACCCTCCCTATAGTCTAGTCCTCAAGATGCTTATTAGGTATGCCAGCATCTTGGGAAGATTGAGGTTAGGAACCACAGATGAGTGAGACCATGTGATGATTATCTTTCTATGATTGGATGAGTTCACTGAGATCTGTTCCAGGTTCTACCATTTTTCTTCAAATTTCATTGTGTTATTTTTCCTTATAGTCATGTAGAATTTCATCATGTAGATATACCATATTTTGGTTATCCATTTGTCTGATGATGGACATCTAGGTTTATTCCAGCTCTTAGCTAATAGGAATTAAGCAGCTATAAACATGGTTGAACAAAGCTCTCTAAATTGAGGCATGGAGCTTTTAGGGTAAATGCCCAGAAAGGGATTAACTGAGTCTGTTGGTAACTCTATAGTCAACATATCTAGATGTCTCCATATTGTTTTCCATAGTGGTTGTACCATATTACATTCCCACCAACAGTGAATGAGGGTTCCTATTCCTCCACATCCTTACCAACATTTGTTTTCATTTTATTTTTTAATGTTTGCTATCCTTACCAGAATCCCATGGTTGTTTTAATATGCATTTCCCTAATGATTAGGGATTACGAACATTTTCTAAAGTTTGTGTTTGCCATTTGTATTTCTTCCTCTGAGAACTGCTTGTCCAGTTCTTTGCCTCAATTTGTGAATGGGTTTTTTGACTTTTTATACTTTAGATTTTTTAGTTGTTTGTAGATTCTAGAAATTAAGCCTCTGTCAGTTGTATAGCAATCATTTTCTTTTTTTTTTCTCCCATTCTGTGGGTAATCAATTGGTTCTGCTTATTTTATGTTTGTCTATGAAGAAACTTCAGCTTCATGAGATCCTAATGGCTGAATGTTTAATTTCCTGAGCTACTTTGGTTTTGTTCAGGAAGTCTTTTACCACTCCTATATCATGGAAAGTTCCCCCTACATTTTCTTCCAGTAGTAGCTGAGTTTCTGGTCCTATATTGAGGTCTTTGATCTATTTAGAATTGATTTTTGGGCATGGTAAGATGTGTGGATCAAGTTTCCTTTTCCTGCATGTGGTTATCCAGTTTGTCCAGCACTGTTTGTTGCAGATGCTGTCTCTTTTCAAACCTATATTTTTAGGGCCTTTGTCAAATATCAAGTATCTGTAGTTACTTGACCCAAAGTCTAGGTCCTCAATTCTGCTCCATTGGTCTATAACCCTATTTTTATGCCAGTACCATGTTGTTTTCATTACTATGGCTTTGTAATGTAGCTTTGGATAATGTATGGTCATGCCTCCAGAGGTGTTTCTTTTGCTGAGGATATGCTTGGATATCCAAGGCCTTCTGCCATTCCATATGGATTTTGAGATCATTTTTTTCTACCTGTACAAGGAACAATGTTGGGATCTTGATTGGTATTACATTAAATCTGTATATTGCCCTTGGGAAGATTGCTATTTTTCACAATGTTAATTCTTCCTCTCCAGGATCATGGAAGGTCTTCCCATTTTCTCAAGTCTTCCTCAATTTATTTCTTTAGCATTTTTATGTTTTCATTGTATAGGTCTTTCACATCCTTGGTTATTGTTATTGCAAGGTATTTTGTTTTTGTTTTTGTTTTTGAAAATTGAACAATGTCACTTAGTTCTTTCTCTGTATGTTTGTCTTTTGAATATAGAAAGGCTACTAATTTTTGTTCCTTGATTATATATCTTGCTACTTTGATGAAGGACTTAATCACAGTTAAGGCTTTTGAGATGGAGGTTCTTGGGTCTCTTAAGTATAGAATCATGCCATATTTCAATAGGGCTAACTTAACTTCTTCTGTCCAAATTGTAACCCTTTTATTTCTTTCTCCTTATTTCTTGATCTAGGACTTCCAGTACTATGTTGAAGAGCAGGAGCAAGAGTGGACACCCCTGTTTTATTCCTGATCTCAGTGGAATTCCTTCAGTCTCTCCCCATTAAGTATTATTTGGGCTTTAGGAGCTTTATATATAACCTTAATTAAGTTGAGATATAAACCACCCATGCCAATTCTCTCCAAGTTTTGATAATGAAGTGACTGAGCCATTTTCAAAAGAACACCTCATACAGATTACAGCAATGATTGTGCCTGATAATGACTGTGTTCACGGTACAGGTGAGTGTGTGTCAACTGAGATATAAGAAGCAAAACAGCCCTTCCAGACCCAGCATAAGGCTTCCTGAGGAGGGCCACACAAGATCAATTTTAAGCATCATGGGTTTCTTGACATGACCTCTGTAAAAACAGAAAAGGCTAACTTGGCAAATGCTCACTTTTTTAACATCACAATTCATTGTAATGACGGCATATGGCTCTAACCAAAGCTTCATGTAAGTCATTTTAGTATCTCTAAATATTGCTGAGAGAACCTTATTTAAAACTGCCACTATAGACAACAGCAATAATTATCCACATAAGAATGTTGGTTTGTGCAAGCTTTGGATATATCAGTCACATAGGGTTTTATGTTAGCATTTAATTTCAGAGAAAGGTAGTTTAAACCTATTTGCATAAGCCTTTTTTAGTTATGGACAAATAACGACTGCTTTCTATCACTGAAGCAGGGCATTTTTTTCTCTGAACCTTCCATCCCATCCTGTGCTGTTTGTCTTGAGTGTGTTCCATTTTTTGGAATTTTATTTATTTAAGTCTATACTATTTATGGATGCATAATATGTTGGTAACATAAGTTCCCTCCCTCCTGTCCCCATTCCACTGAGGGACCGCCTCAGTGGGATTGCTGGTATTTCATATGGGTTTGTTTTTTATGAGATACAAGAGCAGTAGTCAGTCATTGCAAAGGTCAAGGATCAATGCTTCTACATATTTGTTCCCATTCCTGTGGCTCTTGTAATCTTTCTGTTCCCTCTTCTGCAAAATTCCCGGAGCTGTGGTGGGTGTGTTTTAAGTCTACTTTAGTGTTGAACACTCAGGAGCTTCTGAATTTCTGCTTTGGTATGTGTAGAGTATCCTCAGTGTCTGTTTCCATCACCCTGGCACAGGTTGGCATGCTCACCATGGTATTGTATGCTTATAAACTCCTACATGGTGTCTCATTGCTCCATTAATTTTGCTTGTGGTTCCATAGTTGCCATGGTTGAGTAAACATGGCTATGCTATAGGCTCCATCAAGAAGTACTAAACCAGAATTTCTTGGAAATGAGGTCAAATTATATTTGCATTAATTTAGTGCCCAGATGAGTTGTTTATTCATTAGCATTTAAAATCAAGCCTTTATGCTCTTTTTAGTTTATCCATGATTTGAAGAATACATTGGACAGGAGGCAATGGCAAGAATTATAAGCAATTTACTTTTAAGCTGAGAACCATAGTAATTATTATGCCATCATTGCAGTGACCAGCATGGTAACTCTCTCTGAATCCCTAATGCTATGGTTCTTAAATGGCATGACAGAGGATTTGGTTTTGGGTGGAATCTTGGTGATGAATTGCATTTTTCTTCAGTTGTAGGGTTGGGTGCTACTGTTTCTATAGGCTAGACCTTAGGGATATGGCCATGACATGTGTAAGACAAAGGGTAGTCTCTACAAAATGAGTCATCTCATTTTCAGAAGGTGAAAACTTGCCTTAAGGCTACTCATCAAAATTGATAACAATTTCTTTCTTTATCAGAACCAAAACTTAGGAATACTTTTTCTATGTTCTATTGTTTTGAAACAGCCAGAATTATGTGATTCTTCCAACAGGATGTTTTTCAGAGAATAAGGTGGACAACTTCTAGTATAGTATCTTGATCGCCCCATCATATCCAACTAAATACACATGAAGGACAGAAAGGAAAGAATGAGTGAATCATTGTCCTAAACTGGGAGAGGGGCAAAACTAAAGCCTGAACATGAAAATGTCAGATAGTACAGCAATAAACTTCAACATACCTTCTAGCTTTTGGACACTAAAGAAGAAATTGAGGGTAGAATTTTATCTCATTCCAATTATATGACTTTGATTAATAAGAAGCTATGGCATAGAAATAAATAGAGCTGCACTTTTTTTTTTTATTTAAACACACAAAGATTTGTCATTTTATTGGAAATTTCATTCTTTATGTGGTGGTTTTTAAGAGCTAGCAATGAGCCTTAGTTACATCTGGGATGTTATAGTAAAGCAAAGCATACCATCAACAGGCTAAAATGAAGCAAAAACAGAAACAAACAAACAAACAAAATCCACAGTTCTTTAGGCCCTGATAATGCCTAAATCAATAATTAATTTACGCTCAGAAAGAGTCCTCAGGAGAGCAATTACAAAGCAATATACATTCCCATCTCCATGGCATAAGGATTATCTCCCATTAAAAAGAAGCAAAATAAATATGTTGGACCTTGTCTCAAAAAATAAAAAACATAAAAATAAAAACAAGGTGGCTAAAGAGATGACTAAGAGATTAAAGGTACTTTCTTGAAATACCTGATTTCCTGAGTTTTATTCCCAAGTAATAAAGTAAAACCAGATGCCCAGAGTAGCACATGCCTCTGGAGTTTGTTGCCAGTGACAGGAGGCCCTGGCACACCCTTATTCACTCTCTCTGTCTCTTGTTCTCCTAAATAATAATAATACTATTTTTTAAACTCAAAACAATTGAAGGCAAAAAAGGAGGGAAAAAGTAAAAGGTTTGTAAGGAGTACATCATACTCTAACTTTTAATATTGGACATATAAAATAGTTGCTACAGTTTTAGTGTATGACATTAATTCTAAACTTGACTTTGAAAAGTTTTATCATTCAAATTGCTCAAATTTCTCACTGTTATTTTCAAATACATACATTCATAGGCATGTATGCATATATTCATATACTGGATAGGTTAAAAGGCTACTGAGGACTTTCAAATTTACAATTTTTTTGATACATAACCTTTTGTCTGTAGCCCAAGCTGGCCTTGAATTCACAGCAACCTTTCTTCGTTAGCCTGCTTAAGTACTGAAACTGTAGGTGTGTGCCATCATACCTGGATGGATTTACATTTGTCTTTAACACATGCAAATATATGTATATATATATATATATATATATTTTGATTTTGACACTTTTGATTTAATATAAGGTACTATGTGTCATTTCAACTGTTGATATTCTTTTTTTAATTTTTTTGTTTATTTTAATTTATTTATTTGAGAGCTACAGACAGAGAGAAAGAGAAAGAGAATGGGCATGGCAGTGCCATCAGCCATGGCAAATGAACTCCAGATGCATGTGGAAATGAGCCTTGAACTGGGTTCTTTAGGCTTCACCGGCAAGCGCTTAACCACCTAGCCATCTCTCCAGCCCTCAACTGCTGATACTCTTTGATAAATATCTGAAACTGCCATGACATGCTAAAAATATTGTAGGTATTTGGTGGTGCCAGTTTGTGAAAATATTCTTTTAATTATTATTTATTTTAAGCTATTACTTATTTATGAGAAAGAGAGAAAGACAAAGAGAGTCAGACAGACAGAGAGACAGAATGGGAATATCTGTTCCTCCAGCCATTGCAAACAAACTCCAGTTGCATGCACCACCTTGAACATCTAGCATTATGTGGGTACTAGAAAATTAACTTCTTGTTAATCTTATGCACAGAATAGTGAAATTTGTGTTCAATGTATCAAATTATATACTTTTATCATGAGAAATTTTGAGATGAAAGAAAACCTCCACAGTATATTCTAACAATGAGTATTACATTTAAGTTTACATAACTCATGATTTCATGCATGTTAGGCAAGTATTCTACCAATTGAGTCTTATTCCCTGTCTTCATCACCAACTTATAATGAATAAAAGTACAGAAATAAAAGTAGTAACTCTTGGGCTGGATAAGATGGATAAGTCGTTAAGGCATTTGTCTGCAAAGCCAAAGGACCCTGGTTCAATTCCCCAGGACCCACATAAGCCAGATGCTCAAAAAGGCATATGCATCTGGAGTTTATTTGCAGTTGGTGGAGGCCCTAGCACACCCATTCTTTCTCTTCCTCTCATTCGCTCTGTCTGTCTCTCTCTCTCTCAAATAAAAAAATAAATAAAATATATTTTGTAAAAAGAAATAATAACTGTAGAGCTATTCAAACACAGAAGTTTCCTTAAACAAGATACACAGTCATGAAATTGTACTGGGGATGAGAAATACTTACAGATGAACTGGGACTAAAGAGAGACATTATTTTAATATCAACCCCAGGCTTGAGGCTTCCACTCCACAGAGTTCCGTCATCCACTCTAGTACATTTCACGGGTTTTGGAGAGGTTTTGATGATTGTTTCCCAGAGCAATGAAACCCAAAGAGTGGTTAATGAGCTATTTGGGATACATAAGTAGAGAAACTAATTGTGAAAAGTAGTATTTTGTAGATGTTCTACCTAGTAAAACTAAAACATCAGAACTCTTATTTGTTCATAATTTTTCAGTGTTTGCAATTTCAGTTTTGGTATTAATTAATTTTTGTTGTGTTTTCAAAACCATGTTTCTGTAATCACTGACAATTCAAAACAAACAAAAAGCCTACTTATCTTTTACCCAGATGTTGAACTGCATTGTGATAGTGTACAGGGCACAGCTAGAGCCTGTCTTCCATCTGGAAGGCTGCAGGCTGTTGGGGCAGAAGCAGGGGAAGGTGCAGGGCCAGCAGATGGATAGCCCTTGGGCTTCTCTTGGGCCAAGCTGAAATGGCAGAGGTTGGGCAAATGTGCACTGTTTAAGATTGCCCTGACAAACAGGAGAATACCCTGCCAGGGAGCAAGCATCTCAGTAGAAAGATAAACAGAAGTTACTTGGACAGAGCTTTGCTATGGATTACTCACAAAAGGACAATTTCACACATTATCACTGTCTTTGGGATACTGAAGCAAAGAGCGACTTAAAATAAAATACTAAAAAATTGGTCTCTTCATAACTAATGTTTGGATGATCAGCAAAATGTGTACATAAATTCTTCATTTTCATGCTCGAGCAAACCTTAGAAAAATCTCAGCAACAGATCTGGGGCATTTAAAGTAGGTATAGCACAATTTCTCATAAATATTCCATCACTGTCCAAACATTTTAGACTCCATTCATGCCTAGCAAGATCGTAGGGCAAATCTTAAGCAGTGTCTGACCTCTTATAGTTGACATTATCTAGATATTGAATGCTGTATCATAGGAGACATCACTTGCAACCATAGGAATTACATGGTGTAGTAACTCACATTTCTTCTTATACTTTTAACAAAGTATAGCTCAACTAAAACACAATATGTAGAATTCAGGATGATTGAATCAAAATGGATTTGTACATATGACTTGGATTCTATGATTTTGCCCAGTCTAATTTTCACAAGCTCTCTGGGAAAAAGATGACTTTGAAGTAGAAGATAACTTATGATGACTCCTGGTGGTTTGATTTCTTTGCTCTGTAAGGAAGCTATAGTGTTCTTAGAGTTGTGAATATAAAAAAATATATTAATAAAGTCTACTATGGATAGGTAAGAATTCAGAGAATAGTTCCTTTCACTAGAAGTCAACTTATTTTTCTTTCAACATTTTTAGAGTGATGCATAAATTCAATGGAATTATACTTTGATACATTTTTCAACTATTCTCTTCTGAGGGACTTAACTGAAAGATATGTTGACACCTTATTCTATTTTAACTGGCCTAAATATGCCAATGTTTTGTTTAATAATCACTATTACTATAAGCCAATTCTTAGAAGAAAAAAATGTCTTAGTGACATAGCAAGGCAGTCTTTATTTTTTTCTTTCTGGTATATAGTGAGCTAGGTACTGACCAAGGAAATACGAGTACTACCTTGCCTGCCCTACCAGGAATAGAATCCACATCCAATCAAGACACATGCAAGATGGCTGCAAGCAACGAATCCAGTGACAAGTTTTTGATTCCTCCTCAAAGTTTTCTGGAATTAACACACCTGTGGACTGGCCCCTCTGGAGTCAGCCACTTGAGCCCACCAATCAGGTTTCTCCCTTATACACCTGAGTCTGATAATGAGGCTCATCATAATTGGATTGTGATTCATATAAATGAGCCACCCATGCCACTTTATGTTAATAAGGAAAAGTACAAGAAAGAGAGAGAGAGAGAGAGAATATGAAAATTGGGATGCCAAGGCCTCCAGCAACTGCAATCGAACTCCAGACATTTGTGCCACCTTGTGAGCATGCGTGACCTTCCACATGCATTATTTCTGGCTTATGTGGGATCTGAGGAGTTGAACATGGGTCCTTACGCTACATAGGCAAGCACTTTAACCATGAAGCCATTTCGCCAGCACTATAGTATTATTTCTAACAGGGCAACTTAGTGCTCTGCTCCAGCTCAAAACTAGCATTACTTTTCATACCAAGATGATTTCTGAGAAACAACTACTAGGAATCAATTGACTTTTCAGAATAGGCCCAAATTAATAGAAAATTAAGATTTGCTGACATGTGTGATAATGATAAAATTGTAATTTCATTTGTTCATTCTCATGGTATATGTAAAAGACAGCTCCAAATTGTAAAAAGTTTTCTTTTCTTCCCATGCCTTGGTAACCAAATACTGAGCTTTTGCATTCATCTTAACCCATCCTTTCTCTCATGTCATGCACCCCAGATTCCCACAATGCATAGTGATAAGAGCGCACACTATGACCACTGCTAGTGCTTCCAGAAAGGCTGCCACTGGTGATTGAGCTGTATGGTATAGCCACCAGAATGAGGTGGCTGTGCTCATACCGAATACTATAGGTATTTAATAATGACCACTCCCAGCAGACATTGAAACCTGATCTTTGCTTGCTGTAGAGTTTTAGTGCCATTTCTGACCAGTTGTGAAATCTATACTAAGAACATTTTAGACAGTCTGCTATTAGCTTCTGGCATGAGATGGGCACTTTTTGTTTGTTTGTTTGTTTGTTTGTTTGTTTGTTTATTAATAGGTCGTTGTAACTGGTGAGAAAAAAAAGTGGGGGCAGGGAGAGAGAATGCAGAAGAGAGACATAGGAAGGAAAGGAGAGGGAGTGAGAAAAGTGACTGTGTCCACCATAGAAAGAGCAAGAAGGCCAAGGAACTTTAGAGAGGGTTTCATGGGAAGGGAGGTCTTTGGGTGATGTATTGAGGTAAAGGCTAAAGAGTAATGTCAATCCTCAATTACTATAAAGGGTTTTTGTTCCAGAATCCCAGACATGATCCAGGCATGGTCAGTGGGAGGGGAGGAGAACTCTGAGAGTCTTAATACCCTTAATATATCACAGGCTCATGTTCTTACTTCCCGATTGCTCTGAATTACTGTCCCATCAATATTTCCTTGCTGATAACTGCATGGAAATGACATCATTTCAAGTCCTAGAATATTAGTTCCTTTTAATCAATATCACTTATGGCCATATCACACTATGCATATTTATTTTATTACTTAAATTATTTTTTTCCTTCATCTTTTCCACATAGATTGAAAGCTCCATGAGGTCAAAGACACCATTTATTTGAAACCACAAATCCACAGCACCTGGAATAAAGTGATGACTTGTCATTTCATGGGTTTCTGAAGCCATCTAAAGAGATGTGTCAAGCACTTTTGTTGTTAATTTGATAAGACAAAAGTTGACCAGACAATCATCTGTCAGTGGCCAAATGGCAGCAACAGTCCTCTCTGGAGTGTAACACTGATGGAATACAGTTCAGCAGGGCTCAGGCATCCAAGATGTTCTTTGAAAGGGCCAGGAAGTCTTCAGCAACCTCCTGGAGTACCTGTTGCCTGACAATTTGAGCTATTGCTATCTTTCCTTTGGAATTTTTGGAATTATTATAAGTTTACTACTTCTTATTTTTTCTTTCATTTCCCCCTTCTTAGTGGTAATAGGGGAATCCAATTCAGATGTGTTTATACAGTCACCAATGATTAAAGAAGAAAATAGTATTTCTATAGAAATTTCTGAGGCTGTAATGTTTAAATAGGTAAACAAATTATGGATCCTGAAACTTCGACTAGTTTGAATGTACAAAGCTTTTCAACACCACAAATGCATATGTCACCTAATGAGACATGTTCCTTGCAATGCTATGCTACATGCCTTACCAAGTGTTCCCAAGAAACATTACTTATGATTACAGGAATTAATGGGCACATTTTCTGAACATACTGATGACTTACTGGAAAAGGAGCCTTAAGTGCTAGGGAGCAAAAATAAACATCTTCCAAATAATCAGGTTGGTCCTAAACAAGGAAGCAAAACAGAATATGAACTTTCAGAATTAACAACAGAGTTTGGTGGACTCCTAAAGGAAAGACATCAATGAAAAACACTGGTTGGATAGATCAACCTTTGTCATATACAGGGGCATACATTAATGACGTAAAGATTTGGAAAGATGGAAAAAGAGTTAAATATCAAATTCCTCCTTTTATGGGGAGTCTTGCAAGATCAGGACTAAACTGTAAAATGGAGCAACAAATAAAGGTAATAGAAAAACAATTAAGTCATAACTGAATTAGTAATAGAGAAATGTACTGTTATTCAGGACACAAGATAATATGATGTAGAGAGTTGCTAACACTGCCCTTTCTGAAGTAAAAGATGCCTGTCACCTTATAACCACAAGAGCTACCCACTTAGGGCTCTTGCCTAGTTTCCACGAGTCTAGGTAAGATATTAGTCAGCTTGTAATCCTTGACTTTCTTGTTTAAGATGTTATCAGAATGTCATGGGCAAGAGGTTTGTGAGCTAAACAGAAGCAGGGGAAACCAAGGGAAAAGAGGAATACAGTGCAAGATTACTTAGACAATAGAAGCTACATGAGTAAGTTGTTATGTCTTGCTTGAAAAAATGATAATGCATTGTAAAAGTATAAATAAAGAAGCAGAGTTTTGCTCTGCATCCAGTATACTTCACCTGAACTAGTGGTCCACAGCATTTCCTCACAATGCTGACTCCACACATACCCTCAAGTTCTGCAACCCTGTTGAGGCTGGACCTCAGCAATCATCCACACAAAGTTTCCATGTATCCTCATTTTTTTATAAATAGAAAATGTTAACATTTTAAACACCAATTTATCTTAAACATCAATTTACTCAATGAAAATTATATTTGGAATCCCTTAAATCTTGACAAGCAAGTATCAGACGAATTACAATTTGCACTACAAATGCTTCAGTGGGTGTATGTGCCTCAAACTGAGTTTATCCAGGTAGTGCCAATTGTAATTGAAATTTCTCAAGTTACAACTTTGAGAATAAAGAAAGAAATTATTCAGTTTTCAACCAAAGTGTTCTTTTTAGAAAACAGTTTTCTTCTAAACAAAACATTTTTATCAAATATCATTTTTGACCTGTATTCAGAGTGTGCAGATCAATATTTTTGCTTTGGAGAAGGACTGGAAATCAACAAAGGCTCTCCCTATTGTCAACATTTTTCACAGTGATCTCACTGAATAAGGGGAAACTGAATAAATGTATGTAATTAGTGCTTGGGCAAAGTGGATATTTCAGCCCCTTATGTTTAAGACATGAATCTTGGAAACAAATCTGCTGCCAGAACTTTTCCTCCAGAAACACTTTCTCTTGAGGAAACCTCATGCTTTTAATTTTTAGGAAAACTTGCATATTCCTAAAGGATTTCTGGAAATTTTTATGTCTAAATTTTTTTCCCATGAACACAAGTTCAACACACACACACACACACACACACACACACACACACGTACATACACATGCACATGTGCACACACAACATAGGATAAATTAAAAAAAATCAAGACATGGGGTTGTGTGGTTATTGAAATAAGAAAGAAATGAACCTGCATCTCCTTGTGGTCAGAGGATGAAACCAAGATAATATTTAGAATGTTTCCTAAGTAAAATCATTCTAAATACAATCTCTCCATTGGATCCTCTAGCTCTGATGGCTGATGGTCTATAAACAGTAGACTGTACACCAATTTGATCACCTGAAGACTGATTAATCATCTAAAAGTAAAATGTTTGCTGAGCATAATGCAGAGCCAGGATGACTATTTGGGACCTTGACCTGTTTGCTAGACTTAAGAAACGAAGTTGTCATCTTTCTGTACAAGGCAGCGTCTGGCATGAAAGATAAAATGTCATTTCTCTAAACCAACCTCAAAGAACCAGATGATGAGAAGCCTGAATGTGTGACAAGCTGAGATGCTCTGCTTGTATCCATGAAAATTAAATTGTCATTGTGCCAAGGATATAGAGAATATGCGTTAACAATGGTTGTCAATGTGTTTATGTAGAATTTGAATATGTTCTTGCTATGAATCAGAATTGGTATTTGGAAAGAAATGGAGATCAATTAGTTACTTGGAAACTGAGTTTTTAAAATAAATATCATGGCAGAAGAAAATCCACACCAGTTCTTATCTAGTTATACTCCTGGAGTTATAATACTCTGAATTTGTTTTCTGTCAAGGGAAAAATTCATAATACTATATATTGAAAAATGTGTAAGTAAGTCATCCTTTATAAGATGTTCTAAATTAAAAAAAAACACTTGTTGATAATAGTAATAGAATTCTATACAATGGTAAAATATGAAAAAAAGATCTTAAATTTGAATTCAGGGCATTCTATAAGAGATTTCTTGCTAGCACCTGTCTTAGGAAAATATGTTCATATAGAGCAGGGCATTTGTTAATTATCACTTCAAAAGAATCATGTTCAAATTAATGACAAGCTGTTTCCACTTGTTCCATCATTGTTTTAGCTAAACAGTAACTTCTTTCATGTCTGTGCAAGATGAGAACAGTGGAAATTGAAAAGTCAGGATTATAATTAGTATAAAATATCATTCAGTGGTAGAAGAGATAAAATATCAGAGGCTAGAAAATATTTGAATAAATTTCTCAAAAAAAAAAAAACCTCTAGAGGAAAGTATTTTTTCTAATTGTATCTTTTGTGTCATGTGGGATATTGCTGGACTGTGTTGGTGATTGGCAGAGGAGTGTGAAAATGAATGCCAACCTGCACAAAGTGGTCAGGATAAGGCCATTTGTGACAGAGGAAATGGAAAAAGGTCCTCTGTGTACACCACAGATGCTCTGTTAGAAATTTAGTTCTATTTCTTCCTAATCAAACAGAAACTAGAATTTAATGTATCCTTTTTGTTAGTGTGTATTAAAACATCGAATTGAATTTAGTTCAATTAAACAACTAAACCTCACGTTTTCCTACTAGACTGTCACATATAACGTGTTCTATGTGTGAATGTGTGTCTTCATGAACACAGAATTTATTCTCTTCTTATTAACACAATACGCATTCTGTATGCTTACTGTTCTCACATTTTATTAAATACTAAATTGTATCAAGATTTCCTTAGTTTATCATACATATGCACATACATGCCAAAACAATGTGATTTAAAGTATAAAAATAAAGATATATACCATTTTTTAAAACTTTTCTTGTTCATTTTTATTTATTTATTTGAGAGTGACGTACATAGAGAGAAAGAGGCAGAGAGAGAGAGAGAATGGGCATGCCAGGGTCTCCCACCACTGCAAACCAACTCCAGACGCCTGCGCCTCCTTATGCATCTAGCTAACGTGGGTCCTGGGGAATCAAGTCTCGAACCAGGGTCCTTAGGCTTCACAGGCAAGCACTTAGCCACTAAGCCATCTCTTCGGCCCTACATCATTATTTTTTAAAATTATTTTTATTAATTAGTTTTGTATTCAGCAAATACAGTCAGTTTGGTAACATTATTAGTCTCATCCGTGACCTATACCCTCCCATTAGCCCCTCCATGTTGAGGTATATGGGTACTGCATTGTGGAGTTAGCCCACAGTTATGGGTAAGATAAATGTCTCTGCATATCATGACCCAACATGTGGCTCTGATATTCTTTCCGCCCCCTCTTCCGCAAAATTATTTTTAATCTCAATTTATTTGACATACCTTGCGGCATGTCTATGCCAATAAAGTGAAAAAAAAAAAAAAAACAAGTCCACGTGAACCTGTGTGTGTTGAAATGTCGATTTTTTGGGCAAGGAAAAGCACCTAGGTGGGTTGTTCTATAGGTTATTTGATTTTGTTGTGTAGGTCATTTGCAGGAAATATATGTAAAACTCGAGGAGTTACTTCTAAGAACTACAATCTTCCAAAGTACAAAACAGATTGTAGTACCCACCAGGACCCAAAGTTGCCCTTAATTTAGGTGTGAACGTGGCAGGACCTGCCCGTGCAGAGCTGTGACGGGCTAGGGAAGGTACCAGCGCTAGTGCTTCAGGGACAGAAACAAAACCCTGCTCTTGTTTGCTTGTTTACTTTGTTGTGTCTTCTCTTCTGTTTTTGAGTTTTTAAGGCAAAATGTCTAGCATTATCATAATCCTTTCTTTATAGCATTATACTTTTATTGAAATATTACCCCTGTAGCCATTTCATTCTTGTGCTGTTTTGAGGAAAAATATTTGGAAAGGTTAGTAAAATCCTATTCAGCCATTTTGACTTATCTGAAGGTGAACATTAAAAAAGAAAAAGTTCCATACACATACTCCATACACAGCTGACGCCTAAAACGGAATGACATGGCTGGAAGCCAGGAGAGAGTCAGTCCCCAGACAGTCAGCGTGTCTAGTGCCAGAAGGCGCTGCATAGGCGACTGGGGGAAATGACCAAGATCTGTCCAAGCAACACATTGTTTAACCTAATTAGCAACAAATAACCGGATGTGATGCCCACACAAGTGCAATAGTGGTACACAGCCATGGTGAGGAATCAATTGCTCTTGATTTGGCTAACTGATCCACTCAGTGGTACTAGACCCATAGCTGGATCTGGGAAACAAGTCAGAACCATACCCAAACACAAGCCCACTCTACAATATTAAGCTACCATCAATCACCGGGTATAAGAGGGCCTAAACCTACCATACTGTCTATCAAAAAAGTAAGTGTTATCTCAATTTTCTGGGTGCTAACTTACTATCCGTTGGAGAATCTGCTTCTCTTTTCCAGATAGATGCAGATCCTAAGAAAAGAGCTGCCCCAACATACCTCAAAAGGGGCCCAACTGAAACTAAGGACAACTGGCGAAATAAGCAAGGGTGATGTTTTCCTGTGAACCGGATACCAGCCCAAAGGGGAAGGACATCAACACAGAGAAAAATCAACTCCTACCAAATCAGAGAGCCAGAGCCTCAGAGGCCCCCAACACCTCAGCACTGAAGCAGACCAAAAATGAACCCAACATGGCTCAGGGAAATTTTGCGGAAGAGGGGGCGGAAAGAATGTCAGAGTCACATGTTGGGTCATGATTTGCAGAGACATTAATCATACCAATAACTGGGGGCTAACTCCACAATGCACAACCCATTTTCATTAACAAGGAGGGTCTAATGGGAAGGGGTAGATCACAGATGAGCCTAAATAATGGTACCAAACTGCCTGTATTTACTGAAAAGAAAACTAATAAATTAAATTAAAAAAAAAAAAGAAAAAGAAAAAGAAAAAGTTCACACAGTCTTACCACACCTGTAGAGTTGAAATGTAGTTTTGTTTTTAGAGTTCACACATGGCACATATAAAGTCTTCAATGAATAATGTGTGCCAGAAGTTTCTAGGCTGTGTGGATATACTGCTACAGCAAGATTGACATCCCATAGCTTCTATAAGATCTTCAGTTATAGCAGCCCATGTGAGTAAAAAGAAGGAGTATTTAATGTCTGTAGTATGAATAGTCAAACATATTTGTTTCTTTAAAAAAAATTAAATATATTCCCCTGCTCTTTATGAAAATTCCTGATGACAGTCATAGATCATAATAAATGCAAAGACTGTTAAATAAAAAGGAAAAGAATATAGGAAAGACAAATCTCTTTCTGTATAAAAGCAACAACATAATTTTGTGAATTTTAATTATAATTATAAATGTTCAACGAACCTTATAATTTAAGCGAAATACATATCTAAAACCACAAGAAGATAGGAAAAGGGAGGGAGATGAGGAGCTGATAAGAAGCAAGTAAAGGCAGAAGGAGAGGAAGAGGGCAGAAATACAGAAGCAAAGAGGGAAACAACTTTTTTTTAATTAACACAAATCTGTTCATATGTCTAAGTGAGTCAAATGAGTCAGTGGATGTTTGGTTACATTCCTTATTGATATGAAAAGAAGTAATTTAAGAGAAGAAGGGTGTGTTTTGATTCCATGTTTGAGGAGATGCGATCCATCATGGCTGGGGAGGGAGCAGAAAGGCATAGGTCAGGGTGTATCCACAGTCAGAGGGAGTCTTCACTTTAGGAATGGGAAACTCCTTCCTAGGGGGACACTCAGATTGCTCATGAAAAAAAAAAAAAATATATATATATATATATATATGTATATATATCAGTGGAACTCTTTTATGCAAGAGATAGGAGAACAGCCTTCTCTGACCTCTATCAAAATGGGAAATGTAAAGGCAAGGTCAAGGATATTCCCTGCTTCTACTTTCAGTGACCCAGTTATGTGGAGCTTCCTCATTGCCTTATTGTTTGATATTCACTGGAAAAAACTGAAGGAAGAACACATGGGAAGTTTATATATTGTTTCTTATAGCTGATGGTTACGAATTTAATTGAAAATTAAGTGATATAGTATATTAACTACTTAAGTTGTGATATAGTATATTAACTACTTAAGTTGTGCAAAATAGACTACTTAATTTAAATTTCCATACATACAAAATAAGTAGAAAGTTAAAACAGAAGAAAAAAAAATAATCATGGAACATAGCTTTAGAAATTCCACTAAGGGGCTGGAGAGATGGCTTAGCGGTTAAGCACTTGCCTGTGAAGCCTAAGGACCCCGGTTCAAGGCTCTATTTCCCAGGACCCAGGTTAGCCAGATGCACAAGGGGGCACACGTGTCTGGAGTTCGTTTGCAGTGGCTGGAGGCCCTGGCGCACCCATTCTCTCTCTCTCCCTCTATCTGTCTTTCTCTCTGTGTCTGTTGCTCTCAAATAAATAAATAAAAAATGAACAAAAAAATATTAAAAAAAAGAAATGCCACTAAGATTACATAAGTGGCATTAGAATAGAAAACCCAACAGAAATGTATCTCAGAGTTGAGTCACCTTGTCATAAGCTACAATCACTCAGTATAAACAGAAATGATAGAACTTTGAAAGAGGTTTTTGAATAATGCTAAAATTTTAATGCTATATAAAAATCACAATGATGATATTGTCTGATTTTCTCATCCTTTCATAGACACACCTGATATTACTTCATACACAGATATTCTAACATGACCTTCTAGTAGAAAGCATTGAATGCACAAAATCATAAAATTTTCATAGCTTGATCAGCATAGTAAGTAAGCCATGCTGTCTTCTAATGTTCAACTGACTATCTTCCATCAACACTATCTCTTCCACATAGGGCCCAAAACTTTAATAACATACACTTAAGGGCTGGAGAGATGGCTTAGCAGTTAAGCGCTTGCCTGTGAAGCCTAAGGACCCCGGTTCAAGGCTTGGTTCCCCAGGTCCCACGTTAGCCAGATTCACAAGGGGGCGCATGCGTTTGGAGTTCATTTGCAGAGGCTGGAAGCCCTGGCGTGCCCATTCTCTCTCTCTCCCTCTACCTGTCTTTCTCTCTGTGTCTGTCCCTCTCAAATAAATAAATTAAAAAAATTAAAAAAAATAATAACATACACTTGAACAATCAATCAGGATATGTATGTGTATACATACACACACACATACACACACACACACATATATATATTCAAATTCTATACTTATAGACAACAAAGCATGGTATTTTCCTCCCCTCTCCTGCTTTCCCCTTCATAACTCTGTTCTCCATAATATCCCACTCCCTCTCTTCATTAGTCTCTCTTTTAATTTGTTATCATCATCTTTTTTTCCTATTATGAGGGTCTTGTGTAGGTATTGCTAGGTGCTGTGAGGTCTTGGGTATTGAGGTCAAATTCTGTCTGGACGGTTGTATGTAAGGAGTGGCACCCTTCCTTTGGCTCTTGCATTCTTTCGGTCACCTCTTCTGCAATGGACCCTGAGCCTTGGAGGGTGTGAGACATTTCAGTGCTGGACACTCCTCCATCCCTTCTTCTCAGCACTGTGTTGCCTTTTGTGTCATCCTAATGGTCATCACCATCTAAAAAGAGAAGCTTCTCTAACCAGAAATGAGAGTATCATTAATAAATGAGTACGAACATTAAGTATAGTGCTTTCAGGGCAATTTGGTGAGAGTAATAAATGAATTTATCCAGAAAAGAGAAGGCTTTATTCTCCTAAGGCTCATGACCTCCTCTGCAATAGGCTTTTAATTAGGTTTTCAGTACCAGGCATGTATTCCCTCCCATAGAGAGGGCCTTCAGTTCAATTACAAAGCAGTTGGCTTCCCCCAGAGCAGACATGTCACTATTACACTCATCCAGTCATTTGGCCTCTCTGGCCAAACTTGAGGCTTCTGATGTCCACTGTTTTCACAGCTTATGACTTCTGTCTCCCAGTTGACTGGAATATAGGGAAAAGGTATTCTGCTCAGCCTCAGCCTGATTTCTCAGTGACTCTGCCACTCAGGCATGTGAAGTCTTCAGCAGTAGGGTCTTACCATCTCTTTCTAATGGGAAACCAAGGCCTTGGCAATAGCCTATAATGTTTTGGAAGCAACAGGAACCTCCCTGGAAGGTATCCCATCCCTAAATACAGCCTCTTGAATAAGTGTTGCTGGGAAAACTATGTATCTATATGTAGAAATCTGAAAATAGATCCTTGTCTTTCTGCATGCACAAGAATCAAATCCAGGTGGATCAGGGACCTTAATATCAGACCTGAAACTCTGAAATTGCTAGAGGAAAAGGTAGGGGAAACCCTTCAACCTATTGGTATAAGGTAGTGACTTTCTGAATATAACCCCGATTGCTTAGATAATCAATACACTAAAAAACTACTGGGATCTCATGAAATTACAAAGCTTTTGTACAGCAAAGAACACTGTGAATAGAGCAAAGAGACAAACTACAAAATGGGAGAAAATCTTTGTCAGCTACACATATGACAGAGGATTAATATCCAAAATGTACAAAGAACTCAAAACTCAAAACAATAAGAAATTAAACAGCCCAATTAAAAATGGGCTATGAAACTATATAGAGTGTTCTCATCAGAAGAAATACAGATGGCATATAAACATCTCAAACAGTGTTCTATATCCTTAGCTATCAGGTAAATGCAAATTAAAACTACCTTGAGATGCCAACTCTCTCCTGTCAGAATGACTACCATCAAGAAAACCAATGACAATAAATGTTGGCAAGGATGTGGTAAAAGAGGAACACTTCTACACTGTTGGTGGGAATTTTCAGGGCTTAAATTTTGAGCTTAGAAATCACTTTCCCTTGACCCATCAGGCTCAGGGGTGCAGGTTATCTTAGAAACAGAACAAGCTAACCTCCCAGGTTACTGACTAGGTGATATGCACCAATATTTTATATTTTCTTTCTAGAAAAATTCAGTCCTTAAATTTCTCAACCTTGGTACAACTTGAATTACTGGGATGAATGGTGTGTTTTCCAGTCATGGCTGATTCACCAGTCATCCCTCTTACCACATCCTGTAGAATATTTAGAAAAGGTAATAATTTAAGAACTAATTTTATATATTTATATATTATATATTTATAATATATTTTACTATATTTACATAATAAACACTATATATATATATATATATATTTACTATGTTCAAGAAACTGTCAGTTTTTGTTTCGTTTTGAGTTGGTTTATGTGTGTGATGAAATTGCATATATAGTTATGCATATTTATATGTGTGCAGCTGCACATATTTGCATGCTTGAGGAAGCTGGGAGTTGATATCATGTGTCTTCCTCTATCGCTATGCTATTTACTGAGGCAGGGGCTCTCTTGCTTAAGCCAGAGCTCCATGATTTGCCTAGTGTAGCTAGCCATCTTGAGCCAAATATCCCATGTCTACTGCCACTATAATCATGCACATTTATGTGTATTCCTGGTATTTGAACTCTAGTCCTCACACTTGTGAGGAAAACAATTTATAAACTAAGCCATTTTCCCAGCACCCATCTCCTAACATTTTGACAAAAATTATCTGAAAATAGTTTGACTGCACACAACACTATATTATATTTCTCTATTTTTTACAACAATGCAAAAAAATAGAAAATAGAATACACAGAGCAGAAGGGAATAATGAAAGATTATTTATAAAATTAAAGTAATAAAATAATGATAGAATTACAAAATAAGTAAAATTCAAACACTAAAGATGCCTGGCATTGGTAATAATTCAATAATAAATATGAAAAATTTAAATATTCATGTATAAATAAAAAGCATAAGCAAATGTCATTGCTCACAATGAATAAATAATTGAAGACTTGCTTATTTACACAATTTAATCTAGAATGCCAAGTAGTGATAGGTAAATTTTGTATCCTGAATATACAGTGAATTAATGATTAAGGTTTTACTTTTTCAGCAACATTAGTAGTCAAATGCATAGTCATAAAATATCTTTCTCAGTAGTTAAGTTGAAAGCATAAAGCAATATGTATATATATTCATTTTATTTTTAAATTGTTTTCTTTGTGTTAAAATTTGCCTCCATTCCCTATTGTATTATGACTTATGTAGCAAAAGATAACATTTAAACTATTATTTTGTGTAGCCAGTAATAATCATATTCAAGTTAGTAAATCTACAACTCAATAATAATTTTATAAAGTTACATAGTAGTTGAAATGTAAGTATTTTATTTTTTAAAGAGATGATAAATTTATATAAACGTGAAAGCAAACACAAGCTAATTCAGTGCAGGTTTTCTCTTCATTATAAGAAGACAAACATGGCTCAGGGAAATTCATGGGAGTGGGGGAAAGATTGTTAGAGCTACAAGTTGGAACATTATACACCGAGACATTGCTTCTTCTCCCCATAACTGATGGCCACCCGCACAATGTACGACCCACATTCCCCAACAGGGATGGTCCCTTCAAAGGGGGGAGGACAGAGAGGAGGCTAAATGATGATACCAACATTGCTATATACACATTGTGTACATAACTAAGTAAAATAAATAAACAAATCAAAATAAAATAACACAAATATCAGATCTGTATGGGAAGAAGACAAAGATTTTAAATGAAACATAGGTGCTGGAGAGATGGCTCAATGGTAATGGTACTTGTTTGCAAAACCTAACAACCGAAGTTTGGTTCCCCAGTACTAATGAAAAGCTAGATGCATGTGTCTGGAGTATGTTTGCACCAGCTGGAAGCCCTGCAATGCCTAAATGCTTATTTTTTCTCTCTCTCTCCCTCCCTCTCTCTCTCTCTCTCTCTCTCCAGATAAATTATATATATATTAAAGACTAACCAATAGCTTTCTGATTGGCCAAGACATCCACTCATTTTAAAGGAACATATATCTGGAGTTGGGAACCATATCAAAATCTTATGGAGACAAAGATTATACTCTTCAGCATCAAGCTTTCACTAGTCTTTGGCTAAAACAGGAGCTCCCTACATCAAATTCCCCCTATACTAATAATGCTTATCCAATTATACTATGCTGAGTCCACTCTTTGTTGGAGAGTCTGTTCTTCTTTATCAGAAGGAAGCGAGACCAGAGGGGATAAACTACCCCTTGCATTTCAGCCAAAGCTCAAGTGAAACGCAAGAGAAATGGGAAGAGATGAGCAGGAGTGCAGCTTCCATGCTGAACCTGATAATCAATGGCAGGGTGAGGAGGACAGATCCTGAGGATACTCAACACTTACCAAAGCAGAGATCCAGAGGCTCCTAAAAGCTCATCACTGAAGCACACTTAAAACTCACCAACCACAAGTCCAGGAATTTTGCAGAAGAGGTGGAAAGATTGTAAGAGCCACAAGTTGAGACATCATGCCCAGAGACATTGCCTCCCTTCAAAAATAACTGACTGCTTCTCCCACAACAAATAAACACAACCCCATAGGGAATACCTGAAACTCCACTGGAGAGGGTCACCAGCAGAATGGGGGCAGGGATTAAGGAAAAGAGGGTACCAACACATGATGTATCCATACAAAATTTGTTGTTAATCATAATAAAGAAGGAAAAAGAAAAAAAAAAAAAGGACAAAAGATAACTTAAAACTTAGGTTTTACTTTCTGAAAAACATGAAAATTAGTATTCCACAAACCATTTCAACATACTATAAATGTTGTAAAATGTTGTTCCTAGGAATACAGTAACTAATTTCCATATGTAAAAGTTCAGGACATTTATGCATAATAGTCACACATATGACTTAAAATGTTTCCTATTTTAATATGTAAGTGACAACAATATAAATAATCATGCCATGTGATGCTAAGCACACCACTTGTAAGTTAGTATACTTTCAACTTTGTTGTGATGCTAGGTATTGTGATCCCTGAAACACTGGTCTTTTGGTTGAAGACTTCTTGGTTGGGGCATAGTGGCTCATGCTTTTTCAATCACAGCTCTCCAGAGGCCAACATGGGATGATTGACATGAGTTTGAGGCCATCCTTGAGTACAGAGTGAGTGAAGGTCAGCCTGAGGTACAGTGAGGCCTTATCAAAAAATAAAAGTAGCACCTGGAGAGATTTCTCAGTGGTTAAGGTGCTTGCCTACAAAGCCTAGACTGGAGTTCAATTCAGCAGTGCCCATGTAAAACCAGATGCACAAGGTGGCGCATACATCTGGAGTTCATTCGCACTGACTAGAGACCTTGGCAAGCCCATTTTCCTTGTCTTCTATTTACCTCTGCTTGCAAGTAAAAAATATTTAAAAATAAAAATAAAGCAACAATAAAAATAAATTTCTTTGATTACTTGAGATCTTTTGAGGTTCTAAAAAGGCAACAGGGTTTTATTTATTTTATTTTTCTATTTCTGGGAAGGATGCCATTGATATTTTGGTGGAAATTGCATTATATCTATGTGTCACATTAGATAGTATGAAACCCTAAATAACATTAACTCAGCTTATGGCCATATACTATCTTTTCTTTTGTTATTTTATAATTTATTTCATCAAAAATTTCTGGTATTTTGTTTAGAGACATTTCACTTTCCTGATTAAATTTATGTCAATGTGTTTGAGTACAGTGCTAAGATTTAGGCATTATTTATTGAATTTTCTCAGAAGTTTTGGAGTACTCAGACTCCACATATGGGTAGAAATGCTCATGGTTTTTGTCTCCTTGCAGCTTGCAGAGCAGTTTCTGGTGTAAATAAACGTAGCCAGCAGATAAAGAGCAACTAGCTGTGTTCCTGTTTACATTCTCTCTCTCTCTCTTTATATTTGCCTTTTTTCTTCATTGTTTTTTGTAATAAAATGGTTGTAACCTTAGACCCTTCTCTCCCCAGCCCCAATTCTACTAGGGTTCTTCTTTATTGGGGTTTATCAGTATTCATGGTGGGGACCAATAGACCTCAATCAGTCTCTGCAGGAGTGGGGAATGGTGACGTCTCAGGCTATTCCCACTCACCCATCACAATCTTGAAGCAGGGTCACACTCTAGCCCAGGTTGATCCACAATTTATTCATAGCCACAGACTGACCTCTAATTCATAGCCACCTTCCTGCCTCAGCCTTCTAGCTGCTAAGGTCAGAGGGATAGCAACTATGCTTGGCCATCTTGATAAGGAGTACATTGAATATGTAGATTGCTAGAAATATAATAATTTTCAATATGCTTAGTGTAAAATCCATGAATAGTTTTAGTCTTTATATTGTCTACTGCTTTCTTAATTTCTTCAGAATTTTGAAATTTTCTTTGAAGAGGTATTTCACTTCCTTGGCAAGTTTATTCCTAGGTTTTTTTTGTTTTTTTTTTTTAAGCAATTATGTGTATTTTTTTTTCCTGGTTTCTTTTTTGTTTAGTTTTCTTTTTTTTTTTCTTTTCTTTTGCAAGTTCACCATTGGTATATCGAAAAGCTACAGTCTGTACACTAATTTTGTGTCCTACTACTTTGCTTAAAGTCTTTATTAGATGTAAAATGTTCTGGTAGGATGTGTAGGTTCATTAAATATAAGATGGTGTCATTTGCAAGTAGGGATAATTCAACATCTTGCACTTTTACTTTCTCTTGTTACATTGCTCTTCTTAAAACTTCAAGCATTAAGAATGGAGAGAAATAGGCACCTTTATCTCCTTCCTAATTTTAGAGGAAATGCTTTTAGGTTTAGTACACTTAGTTTAACATTGGCTATAGGACTGTCACATATGACCTTCATTATATTGAGGCATGTTCTTTTATTCTAAATTTATTCATAAGTTCTTCAAGGCGTTTATTATAAAGGGATGTTGAACTTTGTCAAAGGCTTTTGTGATTGATATGATCAAGTGATTTCTGTTGTTTATTGATTAGTTGATTGATTTGCATATGTTGATGCAAAACAGAAAACTCCACAGGTCTCATCTCAAAGAAAATAAGAGAGAGTTTATTCTGGAGGCAAATATAAGTGAACTGGCCTGGGAACAGATTTTGGTTACCCCACGTTGCATGTTGCAACATAGTAATGCATTCATGAAGTTTTTGTAATAATGGAACAGCCATAAATCAAAATACTTTTCAAGTCACTGGTAAGAATATAAATTAGGCAGGTTAATGCAAAGCAGGACAACTTCTTCCGTGGTTCAGATATCATCTGATGATATTCTAAACCTTTGGATTGGTGGAAGTCTGAGTGCTTTTCTTTACAAAGAGTTTACATCATAATCACAGAATGTTAGGTCAGTGGCAAGCAATAAATGGCATCATCTGTATTCCTTCTCCAGGAAATTGTTACAAACTGAAAAGATGACTAAAACTCACAAAAGTAGGATAGAAAGCTAAGTATAATGGCAGAGAAGCGGAATATATGGCCTCTTTTAGAGGGCTAAAACAGCCTAAGGGGATGGAGAGATTGTTTAGTTGTTAAGAAACTTACCTGTGAAGCCTAAGACCCAGGCTAATATCCCTAGTACCCATGTAAGCCAGATGCTCAAGGTGGTGCATGCATCTGGAGTTCATTTGCAATGGCTGGGCCTCAGCATATCCATTCCCTCTATCTGCTTCTCTCTCTCTCTCTCTCTCTCTCTCTCTCTCTCTCTCTCTCTCTCTCACACACACACACACACACACACACATACACAAATAAGTAAACAAATAAAATTTTTAAGAGGGCTAAGACAGGCCAACATGTATGAATGACTGTGGAAAGGCACTACTCCAATTCTTTAGAGTCACTGAAGTTCTAATTAGCTAATCAGCCTGTAGGTGCAGCTCCTGTCCAGGAACTTTAATTCACACATATGTGGTTCATCTTTGCATCCCTGGGGCATAGCCCACTTGGTCATGCTGTATGATATTCTTCATTCTTCTTTTTTTTTTTTTTAAATTTAATTTATTAGTTTTCTTTTCAGTAAATACAGGCAGTTTGGTACCATTATTTAGGCTCATCTGTGATCTACCCCCTCCCAATAGACCCTCCTTCTAATTGAAAATGGGTCGTGCATTGTGGAGTTAGCCCCCAGTTATTAGTATGATAAATGTCTCTGAAAATCATGACCCAACATGTAACTCTGACATTCTTTCCACCCCCTCTTCCGCAAGATTTCCCTGAGCCATGTTGGGTTCATTTTTGGTCTGCTTCAGTGCTGAGGTGTTGGGGGCCTCTGAGGCTCTGGCTCTCTGATTTGGTAGGAGTTGATTTTTCTCTGAATTGATCTCCTTCCCCTTTGTGCTGGTATCCAGTTCACAGGAAAACATCACCCTTGCTTATTTCGCCAGTTGTCCTTAGTTTCAGTTGGGCCCCTTCTGAGGTATGTTGGGGCAGCTCTCTTCTTAGGATCTGCATCTATCTGGAAAAGAGAAGCAGATTCTCCAACGGAGAGTGAGTTAGCACCCAGAAAGTTAAGATAACACTTACTTTTTTGATAGACAGTTTGATAGGTGTAGGCCCTCTTATACCCCGTGATTGATGGTATTCTTCATTCTTTTTAATGTGGCTTTCATGTGCCTTCCTCAAGGACATTATCCATGTTTTATTGGATTCTTTCCAGTTTTTGGTATCTGAGTAATCTTGGCTTTGTGGAATGAGGGTGGTAGTACCCTTCCTTTATTTGTTTTCAGAACAATGTGAGGCACATTGGTGTTAGCTCTTCCTGAAAGACTTCACAGAATTCACAGTAAATCCATCCAGTCCTAAGTTCTCTGTGCACAGATTTTGTCTTTAAAAACACTTGGCAGCCTCCATGAATACACACAACATACCATGACAGACACCCCCTCCCCCTCTGGTGTTCGCCCTCCCTTATCCCTTTTATTCGATTGTGGCCCTGTCCAACTAGTCCCTTATCTTTTTTGATGTCATCATTTTGATAATTTTGTTACTAGTTTTAAGTGTTTTATTTTTAATTTTTTAGCCCAGGTTGGCTTAACTAATCATCCTATTACCTTATCCTTCCAAATTGTGAGCTTATAGGTATATGCTTTTTATCTATCATCTATCTATCTATCTATCTATCTATCTACCTATCTATCTATCTATAGATGTATACACACACACACATATATATATGCTTATTTATTTATTTGAGTTTATCTATCTATCTATCTATCTATAGATCTATACACACACACACACATATATATGCTTATTTATTTATTTGAGTTTTGTACATATTAGTGGTCTCTTCACTTAACCGTTTTCCATAGATGGAATACAAAAATAATTTAAGCTATTCTCAAATTATTTGCTGGAATTTTTTCCCCCTTTCTGTCCTTTGGAAAGCTCACATATCTTCAGCTGTTTGATGATGATCTCATGTACCTTTTAGGATTTTTTTTTCATGTTGAATATTCTATAGAATGAATGCACTTAAAGTGTTCACTAGACTGGAAATAGTGCAAGGATTATTTGAAGATAAGTGAAATTATATTAATGTCACTGTGAATGGAAGAGATGGCAAAGTCCAGTGAGTACTTACTAAAATCACCCAAAGTCCAATAAGAACATCATAGTGAGCTCACATGGAAATCAAACAGTCCTACACATACTCCATACTCAGAGTGGAAAGGCAATAATCACTAGGGTCAGTATAAATGCAAAGCAGCAGCAGTACAAAGTGACTATTATTGAAATATTTTTGCAAACATTCTGTTAAATAAATTATTATTCAATCTCAGACTGCAACCACAATGGTAGCTGTCCAATAAGTTCATAATGAATGTAGCAGTTATTATTTATTTATTTAGTTAGTTAGTTAGTTTTGTTTTCTGAGGTAGGGTCTCATTTTAACCCAGGATGACATGGAATTCACTATGGAGTCTCAGGGTGGCCTTGAACTCACAGCAATACTCCTACCACTGCCTCCCCCAAGTGCTGGAATTGAAGGTGTGCGCCACCATGCCCCACACAGTTATCATCTTGTTTCTGGGGAAAAAATAAAAAAAACAAAAACATGCAATAAGAAGCAGCTTATAGAATGAAAGAGTTTATTTCCAGCTTAAGGTTTTCAAGGGAAGTTTCTTCATGGTGGGAGAAATATAAGAGGACCAGACAGCTGGGTGTAACATCTCCCCATTAGTAGCAAAGGAGGAGAAAGAATGAACTACGTGTGGTAAGCTTTACTGGGATATAACACTCCAAGGTCCACCCATGGAGCCACAACTTCTCTAGAAATGCTCTATCTCACAAGGGCTCTACCAGCTGAGGAGAAGATCATGGGGCTTGATTGATCAGGAAAAAAGAAAAGGAAAGGAAAAGAAAATCACAAGAGAATATGGGGGACACTCCACATTCAAACCACCACCTTCTACCCTTGGATCCCATGGATTCATGGTCATTGCATGCTGCAAATCACATTCATTGCAACATTAAAAGCACCATAGTCTTTACCTGTCACAACATTGTTAAAATGTCCAATGTCTCATCTTAGACTCAAGGCAATCTCTGAACTGTGAGCTCTGCGATGTCACAGTACAAATTATAAGGAATGTAAAAATGACTTAGGTTATTTCAACACAAAATGTCACGAGTAAACATTATAACCCAGAAAGGAAGAAGGGGGATATAGCAAGGTAAGACTGGATCATTGCAGATCAAAAACAGCATGGCAAGCATCACGTCTTTCAGCTCCAACTTTCACAACTGGGGCTCCGGATCAAATGCTCTAGAAGACTTGGGCAGCTCCTCCCCACAGGTGGTGCTTCTTGTGTCCCAAGCAGAATTCACCCTGAGCCAGCAGCTTTCCTTGGTGACTGTGGTAGTTTGAATAGATGGCCCCCAATATATTCAGTTTTTTATTGTTTGTAGTTTGCATCTGCAGCTGCCTGGTGGGAGGTAGTGTCACTGGGTGGATCTTAAGTTATGGTGGTGGGTTTCAGATTTCAGTCTAAAGATATGCAAAGTGTGCCTAGCTGGAGTTCCTGAAGTGTGCTGTGGCTTTTGGCTTTTTGGCTTGTGCTCCTCTCTCTCTCTCTCCTTGGTCCTGTGACAGCAGGCCAGCTTCTTCTGCTATTTGTGGATCTTCCCCTGTATCTGTAAGCTTCAAAAAATATCCCTTACTCCATAACTGTGCCTGGTCTGGAAGTTTATCTCAGAGAACCTGAAGCTGTCTGCTACAGCAATAGCCTTGGAAACTTCAAACTTTTGGGATTTCCACTGCAACCCCCAGTTCATTTTCTTATTAACGAGAGAGAGACTTATTTATTTGCATGGATAGAGAAAAATATAGAGATAGAAAGAAAGGGAAAGACAGGTAGAGAGAGAAAGCTGTTGTGTCAGAAACTCTAACCAATTCAAATGAACTTTATATGAATGTGCCACTGCATCTGGTTTGACTTGGGTAACAGGGACCTGAACTAGGGTCATTAGGTTGCAGGAAAGCTCCTTAACTGTTGAGCCATCTTTCTATTCCCTGTGGATCATTTTCACAGTTTCATACAATTCTCTCCGGGCTTCCTTGTAGATACTTTGACCCTGCCTCACACTGTCTAGCCTGAGTGGCTCCCTGGATATACCAAATTAATCCAGGACCCTTTATTTACTGCATATTAATGCTTCAAAAACCAATTCCAAGTGCAACCAAGTAATGGTGTTTTAGCAATAAAATTACAGGACTATTCTCTTATCTAACATCATATAATAAGAGCAGTAAAACCTTTACAGAGTTAAACTATCTCAATACACTTCTAAAATCAAACCCAAGTTTTTATGCATTTCAACAATGTCAATTTTTATAATATTCATTTCGGCTGCATAACAGACATATTTCTAAACATTCATTGTCCAAGGCATACTAAATACAAATGTCTAGTATCGAACACCAACATCACCTCAAACACTCTATAGAAGATATCACACCTCATGTACGTAGTTAGTTGGGTTGCTTAACTTTGTTTTGCTTAATATCAGTTAATTTTAGCTGGTATATTTTTTTATTGCAGTAGGAGAAAAAGGAATTGAAAAACTCTGAATAACACAGAAAACTCCATTTTGTCAATCCAAAAAAATTAAAATATTCTTCAAAGGCTTCTCACTTAATATCATGTTGTCACCAGTAACTGTTCTGCCATGTGAAAGGACACAAGGCGATATATAAGCTTGAAAAATTAGACACTACAGTATTTCACATTGCAATGTGATGGACCCAGGGAATGTTCCGGAGGGCAGTGTGATAAACCCAGAATTAAGGACCCAGACTACAGACAGTGGATGGACATTTACCTAGGATTTCACTACCATCTTCCAGGAGTAAACACCAGGATTGGGAGGAACTCAAGCACTCATTGCCCCCCTCAGGAGGCCAACATAGGGAGGATGGAAGGACATAGTGGGTTGTCCCCAATTTGCACATGCCACCTCTATACAAGTAACAGAAAGGAGACAGCCAGGAGAAATAACCCTGCCTATTTGTGCATGTGGCAAGTGTGCATATGAAAGTAGAAATTGCTGTCATCAGAAATGAGGCCTTGTGTGATAGCAAGTAACACTATCCCAGTCTTGGGTCATTTGCAAGGATACAGAGTGAGTAAGGCTGTGCTGAGGCTGAGATGGCTGTCAACTCCTCAGGCTGCAGAGACCTGCTCTCCACACTTCAGACAGCCAGGCCTTTCTTCCCAGGTGAGCAGAGGGAGGGCCCTGGCTGTGGGAAAGACGGACAGACGGAAGAATCCTGATGAAAGGCTGTGGGCCCCCTCAGCCCAAACATTGGTGTATATGTAGATGGTGGAACTGAGGCCCAAGACAGACTGGCTTTCTGGAGGACACAATGAATGAGCAGCCATTCCAGGAAGGGAGCCGCCCTGCCCTGGGCTTCATAAACCTTGTTTACACATTTATCCTCTTTCTTCCTTGGTTACAAGGCTGCTACCCTCCCACACACTGAAGCATCCCCTGCCTGGGAGGCAGAGCCCTGGGCATGCACTCTGGCCTTTCTTTGACATCACAAACTTAGGATGAGCTCACAGGCCTCAGGGGCTGCAGGGGCCCTCTCTGTGCCTAGGCTGGGCTTCCCATGGGCGAGGGGGAGGATCCCCACTCCACTCCCAGCATGCTGCTGCTTAGCTCCCATATCTTCACCATGGATGAGTACTGACTAGGCCCCTCACTTTCCCTGCTTCTATCTCCCTGTTCAAGCCCTCTGAGGTGGTTGATGACATTTTCCTGCCCACATAAACATCTTTCCTCTTCTGATGTGATCTCTGCCCAGTGAGCTACACCTTTGCTACACTGTCCTTGATACGTTGAGAGCACAGGAAACTCTGTACCTGACACTGGCCTTAGAAACTTCCATTTCTTTCTCTGGAATGCTGTTCCCTAGACACTTGCACACTACCACTTCTGTTCTCCTTCCGGTCTGCAGGCTTTCTCTGGCTGCTCTAGGCTAAAATTTCAGTGTCTGTCACGCGCCCACCCTCCCCTCCCACCTCACACACTCAAAAATGCAGACTCGCTCTAATACATAGTGTAGTTATTTAATTTCTTCATTACCTGTCTCTACCAATATACATGTTCCATGTGCTCATTTTGTTCATTGTGGCATACCCAGACCTTGGAAAGTGGCATGCACATGGTAAGTGCTTGGTTTGCTTTCATAAAGGAATGAGGGTGAAGACAGGCTGTTACACGAAGCATTCTGCACCCTCATGGACTCTGCCCCTGTAGGAGCAGTCTAGTCCACAACACACTTCCCCAGTGAAGCTTCACCATCACTGCCCTTCACCAGTCACAACTTTCCTACAAGAGGTGAAGTCAGCATTGTGGTAAGACTTGTACTTTCATTCCCATTTATCTACTACTTTCATCTCTATGTAATGACCAAGGATGCAAATGGGTCTGAGGATATGTATTTATCAGGCACTGTGGACTCCCAGCGCTGCTTTAAATGTAAGTACTGATGGTCTGTACTTCTGGAGAGAACGAGGACAAGAATGACTGGAAAATGACTGGGTCCTTTAGAGCTGTTAGAAGAGATTACCCTCAGTGCTTGGGACTTTATCAGTGCCCATGTACAACAGCATTGTCAGTCACCTTTGAGAATTTACCCAGCCCACAGAGTTTCTTTGCTACTTAGCTACTAAGTCATTAAGGATACCAGTCACCCAAAGGGACCTTGGCTTGAACAAATGTGTGGCCTTTGTCCACCTCTACTTTCATATTTTTGCCTGCCTATAAGTGAGAGTACCTGATCAGCAGATAACAATAAGAGAGGAAAATAGTGCCTGCATATCTTCTTCAATGATCTAGACTTCCTTTGTCATAAGATGGTGGGTAAAGATGAAACTTTCCTTCAACTGTCAGGCCAGTATAAGCCCTCCAATGAACTGAAAAGAAAAGAGGTCTGGAATCTTGGTGAGTCAATGAACTCTGTGTGTACACACCCATTGCTTAGGGAGAATTGACATCAACAACTGCCTGGGTGTCCTGGACTGAGCTTGCCTCAGAGAAGGGCAATGGCTACAGTTACATAGAGAGACCATATGCTTGCTCACTGCTTCCTTACCAGCCTCCTGCTTGGTTTGACCAACTCCTTCTCCATTGATAGACCTAAGGGCTAAGGAATTTATACTCACCCCTAGCATTTTTTTTCTTTGTGACAGAGACTTTAGCTGAGGCTAACCTCTCTCTATGTGGACCAAGGTTGTCCCTAAAATTTGGGTCCTCTTGTATCCACCTCCAGAAGTTGAGTTTACAGTTCTGTGCTACTATAGCCAGTTGTATGAAAAAGGTAAATATAGGTTCTGAGCATGCCAAGAAAGTACTCAAAAAGCAAGCTAAATCAGCATCCCCTAGTTTCCATTAACCTTACCCTCCCATAAACAGGGTCAAATGTATAGGCACACCCTGATGCAAGAGGATTCTTTTAATTTTTATAAATAATGTGATGCAGTCATTTTTTCCCAATATTTATTACATATGTTCATTGAGTACTTTGACTGTGCTCACACAGCCAACATGGAGTCTGGCCATCAGGGAAGAAGTACCTTTTTGAATTCAGGGTCTAGCCACTCTTGAAGGGGTTTGCCAAAATAGTGATTGACCCTAGATCAAAGAATCAAGTGATGATTTGAGTTCTTAGTGAATGCTGTCCCTAAACTGTGTGGGTCATTAGATTCATGATGATGTTGACCACTCATTGAAACCAGGACTAGAGAGGGCAGAGGGAGACATGAAGGAGCTGCTGCAAGATGTGAAGGACCAAAGGGACAGGATCTGCTTCCACTGCACCAATGGGCCCATGTGCTAGACCTTGTGAAAGCACTCATCAGTCTTCCTAAAATGATACATGTAGAGTATCCTAGTTAGGACACTCATCCCCAGGTGTTACCATGCGGCGTCCTCCTTTGTTCAGACCAGAAGCAAGAAGGTTTTTCCTGTCTTTTGTACTTGTGAATATCTACAGGCAGATTCACAAGATCTTTTTTTTAATTTTTATTTATTTATTTGAGAGTGACATACAGAGAGAGAGAGAGAGAGGCAGAGAGAGAGAAAGAGGGGGGGGTGGAGGGAGAGGATGGGCGCGCCAAGGCCTCCAGCCACTGCAAACAAACTCCAGACGCATGTGCCCCCTTGGGCTTGTGGATAATGTGGGTCCTGGGGAATCAAGCCTCTAACCATGGTCCTTAGGTTTCACAGGTAAGCCCTTAACCACTAAGCCATCTCCCCAGCCCAGATTCATAGGATCTTATTCTGAATGACATATGTGTTTTCCAAGGAAAGTGATTTTTATATCTTCAATAAGATGTAATTATTTTGTCTATGTATGTTGGGGAGTGGTCTGACATGCACAGCACACAGTGGAAATGCTCAGGAAGCTCAATGACTGCTGAAACGTGCCTCCATACACTCACTTTAGCACAAGTCACAGACTCACTGAAGCCCTGGATTCTTAACTCACAAGCCATTATTATTCTATGACATCACCATGTTTGGGCTGAAGACAGTCACTTCACTTTCACCCAGATTCAGGTTAGGAATCAGATAAAAAATTAAAAATTGGTTCCTTTGTTGGTTTCAGTGCACCTTCAGGGTCACTTAGAAAATAAGTTCAAGATTGCCTTTAGAATGGGCCCTTTGCCTAATCATGGTTAATAGATACCTGTTTGGTTTTTATGAGTGGATCCACAGAAAAATGGATAGATTAAGATTAAATATTAAATAGTAATACAAGTCTGATGAAATTCTATATTTTGTGTTATTAATGTCTCACAAATAGGGGAACCTTGGCTTTTGGTCAGTTGCTAACTCATGGTAAAGCCTATAGCTTAAATTTTGGAAAGAACTTTGAGTGATGTGGATAGGAGAACTAAGCCTCACAACACATGAAAATAACATTAGCAGGTTATCACAACTTTTACATGCTGCAAGTTTATTTTCAGATACAGCCAGTGATCTTTGTGGAAGTTCTTAATGCTTTCATAACATACATGCACTTTATAGACCGACTTAAAATAATAAGCCAATAAGAATCTCTGTTTCTTGTTCATCAGTGTCAAAACTCTATCCTACTTCTCTACTATGCTGTATGAAAATAGCAACTATTCATTGAGTAGCCAAAAAAAGAACAGTCAATGTATTTGACATTGATTAACTGTGGAAGTGAAGTGGGCTAGAAAGTTACTTATAATTTATATCTCTGGAATTCTGCACAACCTCATAAATGATGAAGTATATATCTTTCAAGTTCAATTAAATATAAGAAGTATACATTCCTATGAACTTTCACCTCAATGAAAGACATATGCCTGTAATATGCTGAAAAGATGCATGTTTCAGAAAAAAAGAAGAGAGTTAATGTATGTGAAAGATAGGCATATTTTATTGAGTGAAGTACTCAAAACATAACCTTCCTGATTCACTCAACATTACTGAGATTAATAATTTAATACACAGACTGCAAATCATATGAAATATGTTATAGGACTGTTGTAAGCCACATGTGGTGGTAGCACTTTAATCCCAGAACCTGGGAGACTGAGGTAGGAGGATCAATGTAAATTTGAGGCTATCTTTGTGGGCTACAAAGTGAGTTCTTGGTCAACCTCAGCTAGAAAGAGATCTTCAAAATAAAGATAATTATTTTTGAAATACCAGTTCAAAGAGAACTTGGGGGAGCCAAAAGAGGTATTGAGAAGCACAATGCACATATAAAAAATTAAGGGCAAAATCTTTGATCGTGAAATATATGAAATAACATGCTATAAAATAAAATCAGAAACACACACACACATATATCACACACATATATATACATATCCATGTATATATATATATATATATATATATATATATATATATATATATATATATATATATATATATATGGAGAGAGAGAGAGCGAGGAGAATCTGAAAGAGGAAATTTTTAAACAAAATATTAGCTTAATATTAACCAATTAAGTAGTTATAGTATACCACTAAATGGCTAGCATGTCATACCTTGGCTGCAACAATTACTCATAGCATCCTTAACTCAAAAAACTGTTTAGGCTTTAACTGTGAAGAATTTATGATCTTGCAGCCAAGAATTTCAGTTCATACTGGCTTTCAGCACTGAGGACAGCAATCACATAAGTGTGTCAGCAGCATGTTTGAGAGCTGGCATCCCACAGCTGCTAGATGGTCAAGACCACATCTAGTTTAATATAAGTGTTATTACAAGCCAAGTGTGATGTCACATACCTTTATTCCTAGAACTGGTGAGTTCTAGTACCCACGCAAGGCCAGATGCAACAAGAGACAGATACATCTGGAGTTTGTATGAAGTGGCAAGAGGCCCTGGCATGGACACCTGTGTGTGTGTGCATGCAAACACACAAATGAAGTTCAGAAAGGGCAGAAAGTTTCATGTGGCTCCTACTTTCAGAGGCTTTAACACATCATCAGTTGGTTCCACTGGTCTTGGGCATTTGTATCTGTAATCCCAGTGCCCCTACAGTGAGAAGGGAGATGGAGACTGGAGAATCTCTCAGTAGCTTGAGGGCCAGGCAGCCTAGCAAAACAAGTAGTGAGCAAAAGACCTGGCTCCAACTGAAGTGGAAGGCTGTTACTGAAACCTGAGGGTTGAACTTTGACCTCCACATGCATGCACGTGTACACACACACACACACACACACAGACACACAGCGTTTATTAGTAACACAATACCTGACACTTTGTGACTATGCAACAAAATTGTATTTAAAAAATTTGTTTCCTTTATTTATTTATTTGAGAGTGGCAGAGAGCGAGAGAAAGAGAGAGAGAGAGAGAGAATGGGTGCACCAGGACCTCCAGCCACTGCACATGAACTCAGATGCATGCGCCACCTTGTGTATTTGGCTTACGTGGGTACTGGTGAATCAATCCTCAAACCAGGGTTTATGGGCTTCACAGGCAAGTGCTTAACCAGTAAGCCATCTCTCCATCCCTAAAATTAAGCTTTTTTTGTGTGTCAACAAAACAGCAGGGCATCAGTAAAATCTCATATTTAAACAACTTTGAGATTCCATCTTACCAGCCAGAATAGCTATCATCAAAAGATCAAATGCTAGCAAGGGGGTATGGAAAGAAAACCCTCTAATCACTTTTGATCTGGGGGTATATACAGGTGCAATACCTATGGAAATTGATGTGAATTTTTTTTTCAAAAACTCAAAAATAGATCTCCCATGTGACCCAGCTACACCACTTGTCAATAGTCACCTTAAGAACACGAACACTCTACACTTTATTATAGAGAAACTTGCTCAGCCATGTTTATTGCTGTTCTATTCACAATAGAGAAGAAAAAGAAACAGCTTCAGTGCCCAACAACTGATGAATGTATTATAATGTTGTGCTACACATACACAATGGACTTTTATTCAGCTGTAAAGAAAGATGAATTTCTCAGGCACACAGATTAATCTGGAAAAATTGTACAAAGTGAGGAAGCTCATGCTCAGAAATATGAACACCACATGTTCTTTAATATGCAGAACCTAGCTTTGAATCTTTTGATCTCTATATAAGATGACACAAAACTCAGCAGGAGAGCCAGAATGAGGTAGGAGGGAGAAGAGGAGGGAAAGGTGGAGAGGCAGGATGGGAGACAGGTAAGTAGAGGGAATGCATGGGGTGGAAAAGTTCAAGTGGGGGCAGCAGAAAGGGAACACAGATAAGGGGGTATGGGAGAGTTATACAAAACTAAATATATTATTAATAAGTCATATATAAACCTAACCTGCAGTAGCTAATTAAAAAAAAAAATACTGAAACTTTGGACAGAAGTGCCTTGCAGGGGTAAAGAATACTGTTCCATGAGTCCATAGGTTGTAGCAAGGCAACTTCCAGTGCCACTGGTGGGTCACTCCCCCAGCGAATTATTTGGTCAGGGAGCCCCATGAGTGCCCTAAATAATACAGGCCAATGATCGTTGTTGCCCACCAGAACTAGATGGTAAGACACAATTGCTGAAGACATGCTATAGTTGCAGGACACTAAGAAATCAAGCTGAAATTGAGCCAGCAGCCTCCTACATGCTTGGTAACTGCCAGAAGTCCTGGGAAATCCTGTGCCATCTGCTGGGGAGGGTGAGTCAGCAGCAGTCTCAAACAGCAGTGAATCCTGCAACCTACTCAACTCGCCAGCCAGGCAAGGTGTGCCTTCTGATCCAGTGTTGGACTGTCAGTTAAGGAGGTGACCAAATGCTCCCTACTTGGATTTGAGAGCCTACAGTTCAGTAGTTACAGCCCATGCACGTAGGGGGAGCTAACACTGTTCTTTGGCTAAATGGATAACTTGTGCCTATCAAATTGCCCTCTAAATGTTTATGTTTATGTCCAGAGATCAGGTCCCCCCCCCCTCAGGCTGACCCAGAATTCACTATGTAGTTTCAAGATACCCTTGAACTCAGCAATCCTCACACTTCTGCCTCCCAAGTGCTAAGATTAGAGGTATGCCCCACAATGCCTGGCTCTGCCTAGATTCTTTACATCCTGCAAATGTGTGGTTTCTTCAGGAATATGAACCTAAAGCAAGTTTTATTGGTAACCAAGACCAACAGAGATAGTCTACACTCCTGTAGGGAACTCTGTAGCTTTCCCGGTGATCAATTTAACAGGAGGTTTACCAGTCCTGGCATTGGGGACTTATGACTATGAACCTGTGGTTTCTGGGAACAGATTTATCCACCCATACAAAGAACTTTGGTTCAAACATTGTTTTATGATTCATATTTTAAATTGGCTTACAAATCTGGATGGCTTATTCACATGCCCATCTCTTTGCTTCACACTCTCATCACTCCTCTCTGTGACCTTATGCCTCTATTCCTGCTTCAACCTTTTCCTCCCATAATCACTCCCTTCTAGTTTGATGCTCCATATCTTCTACTGTTCCCCAAGAAAACTGCCCCAATGGAACATTCATATATTTTTGACCTTGATACTTTTTTTTTTCTAATTTATATTCTCTACTCTAGAAATTCAAATCTGGGATCCTCAGATGAGAAAGAAGATGTAGTCTTTATGTCCCTGAGCTTTTGTTCCCTCACTCAGTATAAACTTGACCAGCCACATCCAGCTTGCTGCAAATTTGTACCACATAAAACCTAATCCACTCTGCAGTTGGTGGCCATCTGGTGGACATGTGATGGCCAGCCAGACCAAATGTGTCAACTAGTGCAACGGTAGCATGTCTGATAGGGGAAAATCAACTGCTCTCTGATTGGACTTGAGGCCCACTCCATGGGAGGGAATCCACGTGGGATACTAAAATGTAAGTGAATGCTTATAGCTGGGGAGGTCAAAAATCCTAGAGGGAAAGATGCTACTGTTGTTAGCTAAATGAATATATTATGGCTACCAAATGCCCTCTAGATATTTATGTTCATATCTATATACTAATGTTATTCTCACTTTTCATTAGAGAAGATTTTCTTTTCAAATGACAGTGACAGATGTGAGGGCAATCTGGCTGCAACATCTGTCACCCATTGATCGCCAGGGTTCATTTGGCTGATCTGGCTGGCTAGGGGGGTGTCCCCTTCCTCCCTCACTGCCCCATGGGCGTCCCTCCCTAAGTTGTGTGCTCGGTCGAAGAGGACGACCTTCCCAGAATAGAGGAGGTTCGGTCTTTAGTCAAGGGTATACAAGCAGCTGCACTCCCCTGCTTGAACTTCCAAACAAGCTCTCAGGTGACAGTGATGAGACTCAACCCTCTTCAAAGTGATGAGGAGATGTGAGAGTGTCAAAAAGAACTTACAACATCAGGTGGCTCTAGTTGCATGGACTAATATCTGAGTACTCCACTCTATTCTATTTATGTCCAAGCTTATTTATTTATTTTATTTATTTATTTGTTTATTAGGTTTTTTTGAGGTAGAGTCTCACTCTAGTCCAGACTGACCTGGAAGTCACTACGTAGTCTCAGGGTGGCCTCAAATTAATGCCGATAACCCTTCCTCTGCTGGGATTAAAGGCCTGTGCCACCATGCCCAGCCCCATACTTATTTTTCTTTGTGATTTTTTTTTTATTACTATGATATTTTAGTATAAATTGAAATCAGGTATTGTGATAGCTCCAGCTGATTCTTTTTGCTCAGGATTATTTTGGCTATATAGCATGTTTTGTACTTCTACATAAGTTTTAGGGTTGTCTTTTCTATTTGTGTAAAGTATGGCGCTAGAATTTGAAAATGGATAGCATTGTATTTGTAGGTTGCATTTGGTAGGATGACCATATTCACATTATTATTTGCTCTCATCCACAAACATGGTATTCTTTTCATCTTCTAGTATCTTCCTCATCTGTTTGCATATTTTATCTACTGAGCATACTGAGTGCTTCCTTTATAATTTTAATTTAAATTTATTTAATTAGAACGTTTATTAAGAATTGTATAATAGCTTCCCACTACCCTCCTTTTGCCCCCTCCATACCACTCCAATGAAACCCCTCTTCATTCCAACTACCCACCCTTCTATTTTCCTTTATTGTTTCTTTTTACCATACTTCATCCTCCATGTCAACATACTGATGGATCCGGCATTATGCAGGTCATGTAATGGCAGCTGCTAAAAAGATCATAAATGATACAATTACTTTGTGTCTGAAAGATAACTTAACAGACCATTTTTCCCCATCCCTTAGCTCTTACGTCCTCTTTGAAACCTCTTCCACTGTAGTGCCTGCATCTTGGAGGGCATGATAGAGACGTGTCTTTCAGTGTTCAACACTCAGCTGCCAATTCTTATCTCTTGTTGAGTTTTGAGTTCCTCCTAGCAATCACCACCATATGAAAAAAAGAATTTTCTCTAAATAAAAGTAAGAGCAGCACTAAAGTATTTAGATGGCAATTTCGTGAGCACAACATATTATTTATCCAAACAGCAATACAAAAATAATCAAATAATCAATTTCTTATAATACAAAAAAAAATAGTACATTCCACCCTAGGGTTTATTACTTTACTAATTATAGGCTTTTACTTGATGTTTTGTATTAAGCATGAATTCCCTCCCATAGAGTGGGCCTTAATTCCAATCATAAATCAGTTAGTGATCTCCCTAAAAGACATGCCATTATTGCTGTAGTGGGCACATGTTGTCTGAACAGACAGTTGTGTAGCATACAGGGCCCACTGCTAGTTAAGATTATTGATACATTTTCTCCCATGTCCATAGCTGACTTAAAAATGTTCCCCTGATAATTAAGATTCCAAGAATTGGAGTTAATCTATTTCTAAAGAGCTTATTTTTTTTTAATTTTATCTCCTGCTGATTTTTAGTTATGCAATAATAAAAATTCAACCTATATCACATCTATATTTAGCTTGTTACCATTACAAAAGAGCGACTTTTTAAAGATCATATTTTTCATTATGTTAATAATTAATTTTCAATTATACCATTAAAATGTGCTCCATTAAATGGTTTGATGTTTCCTGGACAAGGAACAATGGGATAAGATCCTATTGGACATTAATAGAAAGCAAATTGTCTCTGGAATAATTTTCTTGTGTAATTTACTAAATATTCCTTTTAGTTTTGTTGATTAGGAAGCTTATTGTTACATTTGAAACTCACTTCTAGTAACTGTGCATTTCTATAAATTAGCTATGTTCAGTTGTGTAAGATAATGGGCATCTGTTCTTACTAAATTTTCCATTATTTTAACTCCTAACTTAATTTTCTTTATATTTATTTATTTGGGAAGGTGAGACAGGGAGGAGGATGAGAAAGAAGAAGAGAGAGGAGTGTGGCTATGCCACAACCACCTACTTCTACAAATGAACTCCAGATGCATGCCCTTTCTCTGCATGTCACCAACTCTTTGTGGGTGTGGTGATTTGATTTGGGTGTCTTGCATATACTTACATGTTCTGAATGCTCGGTACTTCAGTGATGACAGTTTTGAAATTGAATCTTCCTGGAGGCAGAGTATTGTTGAGAGTGGGTTTATGGGTGATATAGTCAGGTTCATCTTGCCAGTGTTGAGCACACTCTCCTGTTGCTATTGTCCATCTTCTTGAAGTGGTGTAGTTTTAACTCCTTAACATTACTTTTCTGATCCATAGTGAATTATTTCTGTATACAAGGTAAGGTAAATATTCAAATTTATTCTTTGACATTCAATATCTAGGTGGTATTTCCTTACTATTCGTTTTGCATGTAGTGTGTTAACATGTGCATGCATGTGTGCATGGAGACCAGATGCCAATGATAGGTGTCTTCCACATTATTTCTTGAGTCATAGACTTACACTGTAACTAAGGTTCACCATTCAACTAGACTAGCCAGCCAGCTTACAGGCTTGTGCCATATATGTGTACTGGGAATCTGAACTATTGTTATCATGCCTGTAGAAAAAGCACTTTGCTTACTTAGCTGTCTCCGCAGGCCCAGATATTTAAAAATATTTCATTTATTTCCTTTTGAGCTGAGAATGGCCAAAGATAGAAAGAATGAGCATGCCAGGGTCTCCAGCAATAGGAAATGGGCTCCAGGTTCATGTATTACTTTGTACATCTAGCTTTACATGGGTACTGGATAATCAAATGTGTTGTTAAGATTTTCAGGCAAGCACCTGAATCTCTGAGTCATCTCTCCACCCCAAACCCAGTTTTTAATTTGTTATTAAATTGTTGAATATTAAAAGAAAATGGGGAGGTGTAGATTTCTCAGTGGTCAAATGTGCTTTCTTGCAAACCACTAGAATGAGCTCAAATCCCAGCAACCACATAAAGCTTGATGCAACATGGCATACATGCTCATAGCTGTAAACAACTACAACAATGGGAGGTGCAAAAACTAGAACCCCAAAACTATCAGCTAATTATTTAGTAGTAAAGTGAATACCTATCAAAGAATGCCTATCAAAGAATGAAGAAGGAAAATACCCTGACCTCTGACGTCCACACACTCACCAGGGCATACATGTGCATTCATATGCACACAAACACACACACACACACACACACACACACACTAATTGAAAATAGCACAAAGTATTTTGATTTTACTCTACTACAGTATCTCCATACTCTTGTTGAAAATCAGCTGACCATAGATGTCTTTTTTCTCTCTCAATTCTGGCACATTGATGGATATGTCTGTTTTTATATAGTCTCACTGTCCTAATTAGTGTTGTTCTCCAGTGCATTAAAATCACAATGTTCGTCTCATTTTTTTTTGTTCTTTTTTGAGATAGTTTGGCTATTTTGATTGCCAGATGAATCATCTTTACAGACATTTATAAAGGAGTCAACTGAGAGGCTGGCCACATCCATCTTTAACCACAGTACAATAGGGAAGTAGATACCCCAGAATCCCTCTACTTTAGGAAAAGAAAAATCTTTGAACAAGAATTCATGGGGCACTACAAGGGTACATACACATGTGTAATACATACATATATATATATATATATATATATATATATATATGTATGTATATGTATATGTTCTACACCCATACACAAGCACAATGAAAAATATGATAAAAATAAAAGAAGTCAGGTGATATTCTGAAGGAATCTGTAGATCTGTGTGCATAATAATATACAGTCTTTTAATCTCTGAATGTTGAGAAGTTTTCTATTTATTGTGACCTTTAATTTCTTTCATCAATTTCTCAAAGTTTTCAAAGTATATGTTTTTCATTCATTTTGTTAAATTCATTCCATATTCTTATTTTATTGTATTTTAAATGCAGTTGCTTCTTAACTTCTTTCTATGTCATTTATTCTAAATACAAAGGAATACAAGTAGTTTTGTGCCTCAATCTTATATACTACAAGGTCTGTACTATTTTATTAATGGAATAATTTTCAGTAGATTCCTTAGAATGTTTCAAATACAAGTTCATGTCATTTGACATACAGGAAATATTTATCCACTTTCATTAGTTATTTTAACATATTTGTGACCTTTTACATTTGTTTGTTTTTCATGCTATCATCTAGCTCTTCCCCAGGCTGACCTGGAATTCAGTATGTAGTCTCAGGCTGGCCTTGAACTCTTGGCAATCCTCCTCCTTCTGCCTCCTGAGCTGGGAGTAAAAGTGTGTGTCACCACACCCACCAATATTTTTGGTTTGATGCAAATATTTCTATGAAGCTAGTATTACCCTAATCCCAAAACCAGGCAGAGATGCCACAAGAAAAGAAAACTACTGGCCTATTTCCCTAATGAACATAGATGCAAAGATCCTGAACAAAATACTCGCAAACCAAATCCAACAACACATCAAAAGCATTATCCACCTTGACCAAGTGGGATTTATCCCAGGAACACAAGGGTGGTTCCGCATACGAAAATCTGTCAATGTAATACACCACATAAACAAGCTTAAACATAAAAACCACATGATCATTTCGATAGATGCAGAAAAGGCCTTTGACAAGATACAACATCACTTCATGATCAAAACATTGGAGAGAATTGGCATGGCCAGTTCACATCTTAACATAATAAAGGCAATATCCAAAGCTCTAAAGGCCCAAAGTAGTACTTAATAGAGAGACACTGGAGGAATTCCCATTAAGATCAGGAACAAGACAGGGATGTCCTCTTTCACCTCTGCTTTTCAATATAGTTCTGGAAGTCCTAGCTCAAGCAATAAGACAGGAGAAGGAAATAAAAGGGATACAATTTGGAAAGGAAGAAGTTCAGTTAGCTCTATTCGCTGATGACATGATTGTATATGTAAGAGACCCGAGAGACTCCATCCCAAAACTCCTGAAGGTGATTAACTCCTATAGCAAAGTAGGAGGATACAAAATCAATGCACAAAAATTGGTAGCATTTCTGTATGCAAATGACAAAGATACAGAAAAAGAAATAAGGGACATAGTCCCATTTTCAATAGCAACAAAAATTTTATATAATTTCTATTGAGCTTTGTCTTGCATTTTTAATTGGATGAATATATAAGTATATTAAAATGTCAGAATACTGACAAAAATTAAGGCTATACAGGAAAAGTGACAATAAAATTCTAAAAATCACTAGTCCTAGGCAATATTTCTAAGCCTCTAGGCCATCACACACAATATAAGCTATTCACACAAGAGCTTTCAGCCCCCTCTTTTTTCCTGGCCTACATGGTTTCTAAATAGTCATTTACTTCCCGCCAAATGCTATTGCCTCTTTCATTCTCACTGCTGGTGAAATTCCATGACACTAACTCCTTCTGCCATTTTCTTACTGCCTACAGTCATCCTTTTCCTTCATAATGGACCAGCGGGAGCATATGAAGCTTTTCAATCTGATGCCATAGCTCTTTAGTGTTGGGTAGACTATGACTCAATAAATATGAATCTGATTCATGTGTTATATTTAGATAAAATAAGTTATTTCTAATATTATGAAATGAAGTGGAAAATTTTGCACATTTCAAAGGCCATGAATAATCTCAAGTATAAGCAAGAATGAGAATATCATGAACTTTTATTTTAGAATCTATATTTGAGAGCAAAACAAAATATCCCATGCAATTGAACATTGAGTACATAGCCTCTCAAATTGGTAACAGTTTTGAATTTTTTACCCATCATAATTAATTGTAAGAATGCTATGTAGCACAAGAAGTAGTTTAATGAATGCAGACTACATACCAAAAATTGGCTTATCTAACTATTTTCTATAATTTGTCTATTTTGCATAAATACACTTCAGTTCTTAATTAGTATTTAGTTTGATATAGTCAAGATTTGGCTAATGGTGATTTTAAATGGATTTTTTAAAATGCTTTTGTTCCAAATTAACATTTTCCTGGGCTATCTATGTAGTTCTTTCTGTTCATTTAAGAAATATTTTTGAATTTCAATAAGCTTATTCAATACATATTTGTAGAATTCCATATTTTTGCCTCATGATGCCTTTTAAGTTTTAATTATCATATCCCATTTTAATATATTGTGTGATAGAGATTGAAATTGAATTCAAGAGCAACTGGATTCTGAGTTTTAAGTTATAAGTTATGATAACAGCATAGCAGGTGGCATACCACATTCTGAGGCACGAATTTGATGAGAAACTGAATTAGCTATCATTGTTAACATCCTAAGCCCTGCTGAAGTAAGTGATGCAGAAATCCCAACTCATAATTTTGAATATTGGAATAACAAACTAATATGAAATGGCACTTTTGGGTAGCACATGCCTTTATTTTAACTTTGGTATCATTTTTTATTGACAACTTCCATAATTGTAAACAATATCCCATGGTAATACCCTCCTTGCCCCCACTTTACCTTTTGAAATTCCCCTCTCCAGCATATCCCCTCCCCCTCTCAATCAGTCTCTCTTTTACTTTGATGTCATTATCTTTTCTTCATATTATGATGGTCTTGTGTAGGTAGTGTCAGAGCACTATGAGGTCATGTATGTCCAGGCCATTTTGTGTCTTGAAGAGCATGTTTTAAGGAGTCCTACCCTTCCTTTGGCTATTACATTCTTTCTGCCACCTCTTCCACATTAGACCCTGAGCCTTGGAAGGTGTGATTGAGATATTTCAGTACTGAGCACTGCGGTCACTTCTTTCCAGCACCATCATTACCTTCTGAGTCATCCCAAGGTCAATGCCATCTGAAAAGAGAAGATTCTCTACCAAAAGTGAGAGTAGCATTAATATATGGATATAAACATTAAGAGAAGTGTTTACTGGGCAATTTGGTGGGCATAGTTTATACATTTAGCCAGACAGCATCAGATGTTACAGCCCTAGGGCTCATGACTACCCCTGTTGTAGGTTTTCAATATCACATATGTATTCCCTCCCATGGAGTAGTTCTCCAGTCAAATTAGAGGGTGGTTGGTTTCCCCCATAATAGACATGCCACTATTGCACACTGGCTCATTGGCCTGGCTGGCCAAATATAAGGCTTATAGTATCCATTGTTGGGTATCTTCACTGGTGATTTCTCTCTCTCCCATTGAATTGCATGCAACATGGCTTTTTCTAGCTTTCTGTCAGCTGGTCTACATAGAGGATGTTTTCAGCTCAACCCAAGCAGTGTTTGTCAGTGATCTTGCAGCCCAAGTATGTGGAGTCTTCAGCAATAGAGTCTTACCATCTATTCCTGGTGGGAAACCAAGGACCTCAGCAATGGCCTGTAATATTTTGTGGACCTCCCTGGCCAACAACTTACTGGAAGGTTTCCCATCCCTGGCACTGAAACTTTTCTATTAACAATCTATAGCTACTCAGTGTTCCATTGTCCATAAAAGTAGGTTTCTATATAACTTATTCATATCCTCTTAGATTTGGATTAGCCCTCCCTCCAACTTTCCTTTACTCAGTCTCTTCTCTGACCTCACTTAGGCCTTTTTACCTCCATTAATCTGCTCAATCTTCTTTCTAATAGGGAATTGAAATGTAGAAAGAAGCTGGGCGTGGTGACACATACATAGAAGTGATTAAACTAGTTCATATGGAACCCATGTGGTCTAGGTGTTATATTAAGTACTATGGATTAAAACTAAATAAAATGCAATTATTATTCTCAGTTTATAGTCTTTCTTTGTAATGCAATGATACATAATCATACATTAAAATCCAAATTTGTCTAGATTTCAGTGGAGTTCTCTATAAACAATGTCTCACAATGGAGCACTGACTAGCCTACAACTTTCAGTGCTTTGACTCAGCCTTCTAAATTCTGGGGTAACTGACTTATGTTGTCACACTGTCCTCAGTGGTGTTTTGGACTTTGATTATGCCTGTGATCATACTTACTTGATGCACACAATACCATGAAGATGGGCTGTAATGTACATGCCTTACTTATTTTTAAAAACTATCTCTTTCCTCCCTCCCTCCCTTCCTTCCTTCCTTCCTTCCTTCCTTCCTTCCTTCCTTCCTTCCTTCCTTCCTTCCTTCCTTCCTCCCTTCCTTTATTCCTTCCTTCCTTTCTTCCTTCCTTTCTTTCTTTCTTCCTTTCTTTCTTCCTTTCTTTCTTTCTGTGACAGAGGAAGATGGAGAGAGAATGAGTGTATCAGGGCCTCTAACCACTGTAAAAGAGCCTCAGACACATGTGTCCCCTTTTATCTGGCTTTATGTGAGTACTGGGGAGCTGAACCTAGGTCCCTAGACTTTGCAAGCAAGCACTTTAACCTCTGAGCCATCTCTTCATTCCCTGCCTTATCTCTTAATTCTTTCCTTTGCTGGAAAAATAATCTATATCTTTAGGTCACAGACTTCAAAGTCCTACGTAGACAAAGTAGCCATATCCTTGCACTTCTGATTCCAGGGACAGCAAAGCAGCAGGGTCAGGTAATACCCATGTTATCACTTTGTAAACCCCCCTGTGTCTTCTATTGGCCCAGGACACTAGTAACCCTAGTAACATACACCCTGTAGCAAGGCCTTGTCTCTGTAAGAGAATTCTCTCTTGGTCAGGTTATAAAAATAGAGATTTCCCTTTATCTGAAAGCTTTTAATATTGACCACTGGAGAATCTCCCACTGTAGAGGGGATAGTGTTAGTAAATGAATTCCACTTAAACATGTGTTTAAGCACTTCCTTCATTTTAAGGGTGTCAGAATCTTTATCAATTGTTATTACTAGTTCAATCTTTAACATAATGGCCACTTTCTAGCTCCCTGGATCTACTGATGCTCATTACAGCTTACTTTTAAATATAAAAATTTCAAAGCTAGAATACATTCAGAAGATAATCATGAACTGGTGTTTGTGAAGAAATAATATTCTCAACTCAGGTGTTTGGTAGGTTAGAGTGAGGGCAAAAAGCTTGTGGTTCTAGTATAGATGAGGCCCTGGGTACAATCTACTTTTAGCTATTTTAATCAAATACATTATGGAATATTGAATAAAAGAAGAATTGGTTAAAAGTGGAAGGTGCTTGCCTGCAAAGCCTAATAACCTGGGTTCAGTTCCCTAGTACCCATGTAATGCCAGATGCACAAAGTGATGCATGTTTCTAGAATTCTTTTGTAGTGGCTAGAGAGCCTATCATACCACATTCTCTCCCTATTGCTTACACACACACACACACGCACGCACGCACGCACGCATGCATGCACGCACGCACGCACACCCTCCCAGTCTCTCTCCTCATGTAAATATTAAATAAATAACTATGTTCAAAAATAATTTGAATTTGAATTACCACTTAATGACAATGTTGTTTTACCACATGGGAGACCAACAATCTGGCCTAGTAGAGGAGTAAACAATTAAAAATGTCTTCATAATCATTAGATTATTTTTCAAGATTTCCATCACTTACCTTTCATACATTCTTTCTCATAGTTCATTATGTTAAAAGAAATAAATAATTAATTATGTTAAAAAATCCACCCTATTTAAAAAATTCTATAGACTAACATTTTTGGAGGAAGCTTTTTAAAACTTGAAACCAAATTAAGAGAAACTTGGTCCTTTTAATTGAATTTTGTTTGAGAAGAGTAGGATTCTAAATTTGAAGCCTGTCAGTTTGAAGAGAAGAAATCATATCTTGGAAAAATTTCACTTTTACTTTTTAAAGTTAGGAAAGATCAGGAAAGTAGGGTGATTACGGCTATACTTTCAGGTCCAATTCCAGGCCATCAAAGAACCTAAGTGTGAAACCATCTTGGACATTATTTTGTCTTGGGCACCTGTTTCATAAATTTGCTCTTTAATGTGCTTCTAAGTCTACTTGTACTTCTATGATACTGAGCTTCTCACAAGCAACAGAGAATGCTTTCTCTTATTTCTGGAGGCTGGTTTATCAGTGAAGGGAGCAAGGTCCATGCATGACCATCATTTGGAATGTCTTTGTGTTAACTAGGATTCTCTAGAATAACAACTGATAGAATGAATATGTATATGTATGTGTATATATATATATATATATATATATATATATATGGACAAAATATACATATATGTATATCTATATAAGGATTTCTCAGATTGGCTTGTAGGAGACAGGCCAGGCATCCTAATAATAGTTGCCTGTAGAGTTAGAGAACCTGGATTACTGAATTCTGGTTTTCCCTGTAATGTAAAATTATAGTGTTCATAGTATTCATATTTCCCCTCATACAAATGAGCAAAACGGTTAAATCCTACTGTATTAACAGGACGGCTGCTGAAAATTATACAGCATCACAAGCAGGGGAGAGATCACACCTGGCCTTGCAGGAAATGTTAGTAATTTTTGAGGTGGGTCAGGATGATCATGAGACATCAATGACCTACTTTTCATGGGAGCAACTCATCCTATGTAAACACTCATTGAATAAAAAGCTGCCCCATATATTATATTAATTTACCCTATCCAAGTCCAGCCACATTATTGGCTGATGCTTTAAGATACATTGATCATTAAATCCATTCTATTTTCCCTCCTACTACAAGCTGTTAACAAATTAATCTCTCTAAAACATAAGTCTGACATCGTTAATAGGTGCCAAATTCAAATTCACCATTATGCTTTATAGTATCTGTGGAATGAAGTTGAATTTACCTCACATAACAGATTTTCCAACATACATATTTCTACTTTGTATTTGATATAATACAACAAAGAAAACTGTTGTATCAATTATTAAAATAATGAGGAAAAACATGCTGAATGTGTTTTATTAATAGTATTTACTTTTATCATTAGAAGCAAAATAAGGGAGAAGAAATACATTTCAGCACCATGGTTGGGGCACTACAGGCCATCACGGTAGGATGGTGCAGCAGCAGTAGTGTGGAGCAGCTGCAGTCAGGACTCAGAGATGAATTGAATGCTGCCACGTGGCAGGCTTTTTCGCCATCCCCCTTAATTCCCTCTAGAGCCCAGACCCAGCAAAGAAGAAATGATCTTCAAATACTCCCAGAGGAATATGCAGTTATATAAACTTACTGATTAGTTATTAGGATACCTTTCAAAAACCACAGGAGGTAGCTTATTTGGGCTCGTAGTTAGAGGGTACAGTTCTTTCCTGTGGGAGATTCTTGGCAGGCAGTGGGAGCATGGGGTGGCTGCTTATATTCAATTTGTAGTCAGGAAGCAGAGAACAGTCAATGCTGATGCTCAAATACCTATTTATTCAATCTGTGACTCCAGCTCATGGAGTGGTGCTAACCATAATATGGGTGAGTCTTTCTACATTAATAAGCCTAATATAGATTCTTCCTCACAGATTTGCACAGGGATTTGTCTCGTAAATTATTCCAGATCCACTCAAGTTGACAATAAAGATTAACCTCCATGACCTTCCATCCTGACAAATATAAAAACTACATATTAGCCAATATGAAAATTACTGTTTTATCTTCCATGGAAATTAGGAGACTGACTTCAAGAGAGAAAGATATTACTGAATATAACACTGGAAGATATAATAGATGATTAAATGTTTGGGAAGCAAATGTTTACCCTATTTTATTGGTTCTCATCTCTTAATTCATCAATATGAATGGAGAAGTTGGTCTGTCATGACAAAATTAATAGGTTAAACATTTTTTGAAGAAAGATAAGAGCATCATTATATATTCAGTTATATCTAATGTGCACTGATGAAAGGAAGTTTCTTCACTGCAATAGTCTTAATCAGGAAGTTTCTTCATTCCAATAGCCTTATTTAGAAAAAAGGAAAACACATAAGTTAAATTATATAAACATGTAGTTTAAAAAAAGTTGATATTTTCTTTTATAGAATGTCTTTCATAAAAGAATTTATGGTCTCATGATTGGAAAATTGTTATTAAAGTCATATTTTTATTTACTTTTGACAGTTTCATACTTGAATATAGTGTATTATGATATTATTTATAGATAATTACCCTCTCTTGTCCCTTCCCACTCCCACTAAAATCCTTACATTCTGTGGATATCAGACTTGGTCACAACAGGTTAACCTTTGCTCAGGCTGAGTCTGGGGACATTGAAAACTATGAGCCTTGGGTAGAGTTCCTACATAAGGAATTCATCAGCTTCTCCAAAAGTTTCCTTATAAACATAAGTCATCAAATCTTGATCTGAGCTGATGCGATTTCATGATTTGTCTTATTTCTAGACTCCCCATAGCTTTCACTTCCTTAGGCTCTCAATAATAGCTGCAAGAGTGAAGTCAGGATGGGACTTTACTCCAGTGAAGTCCCCTGACCTTCTTTCAAATTTTATTTTATTTCCTGATTATTTTGTGTCCTCCAAGGAAAATCAGCATGGTACTAACATGTATTCACTACAGCTAATAGGATTAAACACATGTTTGTTTTGTACTTAGAGTTGAATAAATATTAGACATTACATAAAGCTCCAGAAATCTGGTTTTGCATCCATAATACTGGAATGACAATAAAATTAATTTTCTTATATAATGGTTTAGGATAACTGAAGACTATGCAGATAAAAGTTTTGTTTTACATGAAATCAATATATAATTATTGATATTTTAGTGACACTCATCTGTGTACCTTTTAAATGTACCTTGTAACAGAGGAAGCATTTTTATAACTCTTTTCAATCCATGGTTGGCAGCTTTATCTTTCAATTATAAGACTTGAGACCACACATTTGTTAAAAATAAAATTTTAAAGTTTTATGCAAAATAATTGTCTATATGTCTCTCAAGCATAACAGAAATATAAACATCTGGAATATAAGTTGTACTAAGAAAAATTTTGTTTTCTGAAAACAAAGTAATTATGCGTAGGCAGAGTTCCAAAGCATTCAAAATCCTCAAATTCAAAGTAACAGTCTTGAGAACTGTTTTTGTTTTGTTCAATTGCTCCTCTTGTCTGCTGAGGTGGTGCTTAATCATCAGGTAGAGAATAAGTAGCTCTAATTGTCAAAGTCAAATAGGTATGCTGGAAAAGAGAGCCAAAAACGACCTCCCAATTTTCTTTTTCTAACACATTAGATAATTACTTACATCTCTTCTAGTAAATCTATCAGATAGGTTTGGTGATTGATAGCTCAATGCAAATCACGAACAAAAATGCTTGCGCTTGTTTTCATAAACAAATTCCCTTTAAACGCACAAGCCCTGCTTAGAGCCATTGAATAGTGATGTTTGCCTTTTTCTCTTCCTCACTCTGTTATCTCAGGAGAGATAATTTGGATCATTTAAGTCCCTGTCATAACACCCTGGCCCTTTCCTTCCCCAGTAAAATGAGCACAGTAATATGCTTTTGTTGTTTCTACTAAGAAAACAAAATACTATTTGTGAAATCGCTGGACAAACTCTTAAGGGATACACGGACGTCCAATTTATATTACATTCTTTGCTTTTATCTTTCCTCTTATAAAATGAATTAAATGACAATATGAGAATATTTTAAGATGATCAACAGAGGAAGACTTATTTTGCTGTAAGGAATGACATTATGAGATATGTGAATTTGCTTTGTAAATTTTAATAATTCTCAAACTAATAAGATATTACTTTAAGATTTATAAATATCTACTCTTTTTTAAAATATTTTTTGTTTATCTCTATTTATTTATTTGAAAGTGACCGAAAGAGAGAGAAAGAGGCAGAAAGAGAGAGAATGGGGGCACCAGGGCCTCCAGCCACTGCAAACAAACTCCAGATGCTTGTGCCCCCTTGTGCATCTGCCTAACGTGGGTCCTGGGGAATCAAGCCTCAAATCAGGGTCTTTAGGCTTCACAGGAAAGCAATTAATCACTAAGCCATCTCTCCAGCCCGGGGTTTATAAATATCTACCCTTAAGATTACATTTGGACAATGGAACACTCAGGAGCCATAGATGGTGGTTAGAAAATTTTCAGTGCCAGGGATGGGATACCTCCAGTGAGTTGTTAGCCAGGGAGGTACCTGATGCCCCCAAAACATTAAAGGCAACTGCTGAGGCCCTTGGTTTCCCACCAGGAATAGATGGTAAGCCCCCATTGCTGAAGACTCCACATACTTGTGCTGCAAGGCCACTGAGAAATCCTGCTGGAAGTGAGCTGATAACCTACTCCATGTAGATCAGCTGACAGAAATCTGGAAGAAGCCATTCTACACGTAGTTCAATGGGAGAAAGAGATAACACCAGTGAAGATATTCAACAGTGGACACTGCAAGCCTTATAATTGGCCAGCCAGGCCAAATGAGCCAACGGGTGCAATGTGGAGCGTTTGTCATGGTGGAAACCAACTGCCCTCCAATTGGCTTGGAATCCCGCTCCAAGGGAGGGAACACATCCCTGAAACCAAAAACTTAAAACAGGGGTTTTCATGAGCCCTAGGGGTGTAACATCTGCTGATGTATGGATAAGTGTATATACTATACTTATCAAACTGCCCAGTAAGCACTTCTCTTAATATTCATACCCTTATATTAACACTACTCTCACTTTGGGTAGAGAATCTTCTCTTTTCAGATGGCAATGACCTTGGGATGACTCAGAAGGTATCATAGTGTTGGAAAGAAGTGATTGGTATACTGAGTAACATCTTGATCACACCTTCCAAGGCTCAGGGTCTAATGCAGAAGAGGTGGCAGAAAGAATGTAAGAGCCAAAGGAAGGGTAGGACTCCTTACACAATGTTCCCTCCAGACATAAAATGGCCTGGATATCCATGACCTCATAGTGCTAGACACTACCTACACAAGACCATCATAAGAGGAGGAAAATCTCATGACATCAAAATAAAAGAGAGACTGAGATGGGGAGGGGGTATTGTAGAGAATGGAATTTCAAAGGGGAAAGTGGAGGAAGGGGGGTATTATGATGGGATATTTTTTATAATCATGGAAAATGTTAATGAAAATTGAGAAAAATGATTTAAAAATTAAATTAAATTTAAAAACTCATGAAACTGTTACCATATTGGGACACAAAATATGGGATAACTTAAATCCATCCATGCATACCATTAAATTTGGCTCCAGAGTAAGCTATTAATAAATCATCTCTTAGTCCCCCTGGGGAAAAAAAAAAAGATACAATAGCTAAATACAGTAGGCTCACTTAAGTAAGCTACATAAGTGAATTAATTGGGTAAAAATAAGATTCCATTACAGTTAGTGTAGTTGTTCATATCTTTTTCTTTGTTTGTTTTGAAATAAAAAGGGTTTAATTTTGCCAAAGTTCCTCAGAGCACAGTCAGTCCTGGAGGGAAAGGCATGGTAGGTCAGATCTGGAAGCCTGAATCACATGGAAACATCAGCAAAAAAGAGGTAGAGATTGATGGATACTCTTGATTTTAAGCAACAGGTATCAAATGTAAATGGGCTGTTGTTGATAGTGGGAATTTGGAAGAATTTAACTAATCATCACCACTAATAATTAATATTACAATTATTATTTTTTTTCTAATTTATTCTTAGTGTTTAATATCTGATGTTGTCAGCAAATGTAAAGGAATTAGAGTGAAGAGTATGATAAGCATTTTTTAATAAAAGACTATTTTCCATCCTGCAGAAATGGAAGATGAACATGAAGCATCACAGAAGGGATTAAGACAAATCAATCCCATGGTACTGGACATCGAAGCCAGGGGGAGATTGACTGATATATTAAACATCTGAAGGTCTACAAGGTGTTAGAACACAGACCCAGCCTGCACAGAAACTGCCTGGAACCAAAGGCTAAGAGAGAAAGTAAGACCAGCTAGTTATTGCCAGGGATCCCAAGGCCACCTAAGTGAGGGACTTGGATCTTATCTAATGACTTCGTGACCCAGCATACTTCTACCCAATGTGTCTTTGGCTTTCTCCCCCCGTACCCCAAAGACACATAAGAAAGGGCATTTCCCTTCATTTATCCCTACTGAAACCTCTTTCCCACTGGCCTTGGTACCCTGTCAGATATTCCATACATTAGCTTACTAACATTCCCTTAAGAAATTTTTCCTCAGAATGAAATCCACCACCATTTTTCTCAGTAGAACCTGTACAGAATCTTTCTTTTAATAATCTTATTCAGGGTAAGAACCCAACAGGCTAAGTCTCTTTAGAAGTGTTAGCTGAACTCCTAGTGATGATGATTAAAAAAATGCATGAGGTCTGAAAATACTTGAGGTAAGCCAAGAAAGCTGAGATAATGCATTTTGTGATAGTTGTGATTCTCATGTGTACAGTTCCAACACTGTCAGGTGGGAGTGGACCAGCATATCAAAGAACTCAAATGTAGCAGAGAACAAATGGTCATCAATGCACACACCACATTGAAAGCTCTATCTTGGTTTGGGATGGGGACAAATGAATTCTAGTACATAAGGAGATGATCTGAGGCCATCTTTTACTAATAGCTATCAAAATCTGAATCTGATGAAGGGAAATTCATAGTCATGTCCAAAATATATTTGAAATCACTAATTGTTTGAAACTTAGGAGAGTTTTCAGTGGCCAAGATCCAACTCATTTACAGATAACATAGATCATGCTCCTCCATGGCAGCTATCTCTAGAATTATATATATATATATATATATATATATATATATATATATATATATATATATATATATTATAATATATATATATATATTATATATACACACACATACATATATGATATGTTATACATATCTATGATGCACATTCACACACATATTTGTTTCTTGGACAGATATGTAGCTTACTGATCTAAAGCTCTTTGACTGCATGAAAATAAAATGAAAACTCAATGTAGCAAGAAAATACAACCTAAGACTGAAAAATAGAGACATTTATCTTACCCATAACTGTGGGCTCACTCCACAATGCATGACCCATATACCACAACAAGGAGGGGCCAAGAGAGGGGGTAGGTCACGGATGAGCCTAATAATGGTACCAAACTGTATTTGTTGAATACAAAACTAATTAATAAAAAAAAAACTTAAAAAAGACTGAAAAATAAATACCTGAATTGATAAAAAAAAGTAAGAAGATCTAGTGAAATATATGGAGAGTGTTTATGGAAAGAAAAATGCTTTCAGTAGAAAGAGGGCTATTATAAAATAAATCAAAATAAAAATGCATCAGGAATGAAGAATGCAGTCAGTAGATTTGAAAGAAAAACAGAAGAAATATCAGTGACTGAGAATAGTTAGTGGAAAATATTAGAATAATTCAAAGGAGATAGAAAACTTTCTTACATTATCAAAGCACTAGCTATTAAAGAAAAGCATAAATTGAACTTCTGGAAAATTCTGTAGTGTTGCTCCTGTGATAGGGCTGTGAAATGTCCTCCCCAGTCTCAGGAGTTAAAATTCTAGTTCCAGCTTGCATAGCTAGTGAGAGGTGACTGTATAATAAAGATGGCAAACTTTTTAATGGAACATCTCATAGCTGAGTCCACAGCTGAATAGTAGGAGAAAGGATCTGTTTAAGGGAAGTAGATGGTCAGGAGTGTGCCTTGAAGGATGTGTCTTTTCCCTTAGGCATTTCAGCTTCTGCTTCCTGCCTCCTGGCTGCCAAGAGGTGAGCAATGTTAACTCCTCTCAGCTCCGCTCTCTTGAATCTCCCTTTCCCCATTCCTCAAAGCAATGAAAAGAACCAGTCGTGGAATAAAACTTCTGAAATCAGGAATGGAAAGATGGCTAAGCGGTTAATGAGCTTGCCTACAAAGCCTAATGTACCAAGTTTGACTCCCCAGTACCCATGAAAGCCAGAGTCACAAAGTCACACATGCATTTGGCGTTTGTTTGTAGTGGCTGGAGGCCCTGATGTTTCCATTCTCTTGGTCTGTCCCTCTTCTCTCTATTGTTCTCTGCCTGAAAATGAATAAATAAACTTCTGAAATCAGCTGAAATAAATTTTTCCTTTTTCAAATTTTTTGCCAAGTGTTTTATCACAGTTTCAGACAGCAAGCTAACACAGTTGCTTTGTTGAAAATTTCTATGAAAAAAAATTGGTACATAATGCATACTTATTATCTGTAATACATATTCAAAAGAATTTTCTGAACACAGAGTCTAATCTGGTTTAAAAATACTAGTGGTTGATCTGGAGAGATGGCTTAGCAGTTAAGGCACTAGCGTGCAAAGACAAAAGATCTCAGTTCAATTCCACAGGACCCACTTAAGCCAGATGAACAAGGTGGTGCAACAGCCTGGAATCCATTTGCAGTGGCTGGGGCCCTGGTGTTCCCATTCCCACTCTGTCCCTCTCTCTCTCTCTCTCAATTTCTCTGTCTGCATCTTTTTCTATCTCAAATAAAAATAAAAATAATTTTTTAAGACATGAATGGCTAATAGAACCATAAAAAGGATTGCAACCTTATTAGTTATTTGGAAAATGCTAATATCAACTCCATGTGCTATATTTTATACCCCATTACATTTAATTTGCTTTAAACATCTATAGAGGAAAGCAGCTGCTGATAAAACAAATGTCGAAGAGGGTGAGCAAGTCTGAGGCAGTGCATACTAGCACAGATACTGGAGGTCAGTGTTTAGTATATCCATAAACGCTAACATTCGCATACACTTTCCCCCTAACCAGCCCTTGCATATCAGAAACTTAGCCAGAATAAACGGAAGTATGTTTAAAAACTATGTACACAATAATTCTTACTTAAAATAGTTCTCATTATTAGAGCTGAAGCCAATATTAGCTCAAATAGCCATGATGAAGAAATTATTTTAGAAGCTGCAATATATTTATATAATGCAGTCAAAACTAAATATGTAAGAGATTAGCAGCAAGATATATTCTACAAAAACACTCCAGAGACCCATTTCTTCTAACAAGATCCAACCTTCTCATAGTCCATTCCACGATGAATTCATCCACTAATGAGGTTAGCATTTTTATGCTTTCAATATTTAAAATGGCCCAACATGCTTTTTTCTTTTTTCTTTTCTTTTTTTCTCCTGACATAGATACATTAGAGGGAATTAGAAGAAATCCTTATGAAAGTAAAAAGTAAAAATAATGTTAAAGGCATAACACAAGGTCATAGGCAATGATTGATTAAAGAAATAGAAAATCCATGATGGGAAACAGAAAGAAAAATGATTTTAACAGCTGATATGTTGATGTTGCCCTCTGGGTTCATAGCTTGTTTCTTTTTTAATTAGTTGACACATTCTGATGCCAGTTAGCCAGATTAACTTAAAGTTTCAGTAATTTATCTGTTATAAATTAGTATAAAAATTGGGCTGCAGATATGGGTAAGTGGTATGGCATTTGCCTACAAAGCCTTATGACCCTTGCTTAATTCCCTGGTATCCATGTAAAGCCAGATGCACAATGTGGTGCAGTTATCTGGAGTTTGTTGACAGTGGCTAGAGACCATGGTATGCCCATTCTATCTCTTTCTCTGTCTCTCTCTTTCTCTCTCTCTTTCTCTCTTCATCTCTCACCTCTCTGTATCCATATCTTTGCAAATGCAAAAATAAAAATATTTTTAAAAATTAGTACAAAGATAGATGGTTGAGAAAATCAAAATGACAGGTATAGTTTTAAAAATGTAAATGTCGGGTTAGAGATGGCTTAGCGGTGAAGTGCTTGCCTGTGAAGCCTAAGGATCCCGGTTCAAGGCTCGATTCCCCAGGACCCACATTAGCCAGATGCACAAGGGGGTGCACACATCTGGAGTTCGTTTGCAGTGGCTGGAGGCACTGGCGTGCCCACTCTCTCTCTCTTCGTCTCTTTCTCTCTCTGTCTGTCACTCTCAAATAAATAAAATTAAAAAAATTAAAAATATAAATGTCAATCCATTGAAAAGACTAGAGAAAATAAAGTTTGTAATATATTTGTATAATTAAGGTAAGCTTGGTAAAGATATTTTTTACTAACCCAAGCCAAGACTTCTCTAAGTTGAAAGAAATTTTAATTTAACAGATGAATACAATGGATTTTGGTGATTTGAGGGAAAATGGTTTAGACTATACGGTTTTATGCCTCATGGGGGGTTGGGGGATTAGATTATCCGATTGTACACTTCACATGGGGCAACATTTTTTGCTTAAGTGTGTGCACATGTGCGCACACACACACATACACACAGACATACACACACACATATCTTCCATTCAGCACAGATTATCAAGTCTATATTTCAGGAATATGTCTCATTATAACTTTATTAGTGCCCTGCTTTGTACATCCATCCTTTGTATTTCTGGTTGACCAGTCAGTTCCTTTAAACCCATTTACCTCTGGCCCCATTGAGTTTATGAATTTAGAAGTCAGCTTTGAATTACTCCAATGTAAATTTCCACTGCCTATTCAATGCCTGAGCTGCTGGCTGGTTTCTACTACTTCAGAATTACATAAATTTTTTATCATGGCATGTAATAAAACAAACTGCTAGTGATGTGGTGCCTCAGTTCCACCCAACTTTGTTGGCTTAATACCTGTAAATATGTGGAATGGAGTTGATTGAGGAAATATTCAGGCACAATGATAAAAAGTAAAGTGAAGGAATTTAAACAAGTTAGAAATAAGGAAAAACATAGAAGTTGACAAAAGTGACAAAATGAACGAAAAATTGGTGAAACCACAAAGGATAGAGACCATTAGGAGCTGTAAGTCATAGAAGCTCCAAGCTCAACAGCAAAAAAGGAAAGTGGGGGCTGGAGAGATGACTTGGTAGTTAAGGAATATGCCTGCGAAGCCTAAGAACCCAGGTTCGATTGTCCAGGTCCCACCTAAGCCAGATGCACATGGTGGAACATGCAACTGGAGTTCATTTGCAGTGGCTAGAGGCCCTGGCATGCCCGTTTTCATTCTACCTCTCTCCCTCTGTCTCTGATAAATGAATAAATAAAAATAAAATCTTTAAAAATAAAAGGAAAGTGGCCCTGATGAAGCTGAGTAGGCAAGTGGCAAGTGTGACCATCACAAGAATTAGTTCATCAGCCCTGTAGGGAAGCCAGGGGAGGAAGAGAGACAGAAGGGTTACGTTAGTGGCAGGGAAATTAGGTATGAGGATTAAGGAGTACTATAGGGAAGAAAGAATTGTGATTGTTGAAAGGAAGGGAAGTCCACATCAGCATGCATAACTCTCATTGTTACATTTTTCAGAACCGATGACTCAAATGAGGCTACATGGTGATTGCCCTTTAACTTCAGAAAAGCATATGAGGAAAGTAGAAGTGTGAAAGTTTGGAGACTCTGGCCACAGCTTGTGACTCAGAATGGGGAGGGCCCAAGCATAAGACAGGGGTGGCATGACATTGCCACACTGTAAGTTTGACCTTTGGTGGAAGAATCCATTTCTGGTGTGTCTGTCCTGAGAGAAAGGGTATGCTATGATTTTGGAAGAAACAGGAGAAATCTTCAAGAAAGAAAAAGAAACTACGAAAGGTATTAATTGTCTTTCCTGCGAGCATTTTGCAAACAACTGTGTATATGACTTCTCTCCTTTGAAAACTGCCCAGGACTATATTTTCAAGGAAGGTGACTGCAACAATTAACCTTTGGGTCCATGTGGATGGCTTTGCTGTGAATGTGGCTCACACTTTTGTGGTTGGTATAGCTTAGAGTACCCAAGTAATAAGTTGGAAAATAGATACCATTAAGCCTGCTCACCTTTGTGCTGAAGCTGCCTTATGGCTGGTTAAAAGTGACAATTGACAGAGGCCTGGAAAAGTCACTCACTCATTTAACTGCATGCCAATGGAAGGGCATGCTGTCACACCACCTGAAAAAGCACATCATGAATAGAAAGAAAACCACTATCCAGAATCCCACAGATCAACAGAAGACTATCAGAAGGCTGGTTTTGAGGTACACAATGGATATGCTGTGGATATCCTCCTCAGCTGGGGAAAAGGCAAGGCCTGGGACAGAAGACAGGGAAACAGCATTTACAAATGATACATGTCTAAAAATTTGACCTGTAAATAAAAACCTCACTTGCCTTTTTCAGTGAAGTTGAAAGTTGCTTTGATGCCCGGCCATTTACTTTAAGAGCATTCAAAGATGAGAAGGAGGCTAGGAAGAGTGTGGTGGAATGTGTCAAACATAAGTTGCTACAACAATTTAATGTTCTCTGTGAGGAGGGTGAATTTGTTGCCCAGTTTAAATCTTTAGTTCTACTCACACCCAAATGCCCACAGTCTGAACACTACGGGTCTAAGATGGTGGTTCAGGCTATAGAACTGAAGACCCTCTCCAGAGTTCTGCAAGTTGGAAAACCAAGAATAAGATGAAAAGAAAGACCTCCAAGACTGCAGAGAATGCCACCAGTGGGGAGACATTAGAAGAGAATGAAGAGGGACTGAGGCGGGTACCATATACCCAGCTTGCCATTCCTGAGTCATCCTCTTCACACCACACCTCAGGTTTGTGAAACTCACTTTGTCTTCTTCACCCAAGACCACCAGCAGGGTATCCCTGTCCATATTCCAGTCTTCTAAGCCACCTCTTCCAACAATAATCAGCTCCAAAGGGCTCAGGTCTTGGGAGGCCAGGATTTCTCCTACTAATGATTATTTTAGGAAAAAAAAAATGAATAACAAAATCAGGATTCAAAATCCATCATCTTCAAGACCCTTTTTCTAGCCTTTTCTACTACTCTGCTTGTTCAAAGTTAGTGGCCCCACAACATAAGAGCTAAAGTGGCCACCAATAATAACATCTCAGCTGAAATTTTTATACTTGCCTGCTGTTAACATATTGTCACCCTTCCGATTTGTTTTCTTCCATTCCCCACTATTCCCAAGCATTTAATTTGCCCTGAAAATTAAGAATTTTTGTTCAGATTATTTGTATTCCTTGTGACAGATTCCTCATCTGATCTGAAGTCTCCCTATTATAGTCAGATTCACATTGCCAGAAGAAATCACCTGACCAAGAGAAGCTTGTGGTATAAAAATTAATAAGTAAATAAAAACATTTATTTTGGCTTATAGACTCAAGGTGAAGCTCCATCATGGCAGGGAAAGATGATGGCATGAGCAAAGGGTGGACATCACCCCATGACTAACATAAGGTAGACAATACAACAAGAGAGTATACCAAACACCTGCAAGGGAATATTGGATATAATACCCATAAGCCCACCCCCAACAATGCACTGCCTATAGGAGGCATTAACTCTCAAATATCCATCAGCTGGGAACCTAGCATTCAGCACACCTACCTTTATGGGGACATATTAATCAATCCACCACATTCTGTCCCTGATCCTCATAAATTGATAACCATACATGATATAAAATACAATGCATTAATCCAACTTTAAAAGTCGTCCAAGTCCAACAACCCTAGTCAGTGCCAAATGTCCAGGTCTAATAATTCTAACCAGCAACAAGTCTTTGGAGTTCCAATTCTGCCACTCCAACTAGGCTACTCGCAGTCCTGGAGAACTTCAGCTGGGGCCAACAGCTCTCCTTAGCAGCCACATGGTAGTCCCAGAGTCTCCACTGCAACCCACTGCCCGTCCTCACAGCTCCATTGGGTCTCCATGCAGGCAATCCAGTAAACCTGCTTCACATTGCCCATGGTTGTTTCCAAAACACAAGACCATGCTGCAAATCCAATGAACCTTTCTTTTCTGCATTTCTTATACTCCATAATACCAGGTGAGGTGACAATTTGTTAATCATGGGGGGAATAAACCAGACTTTGAAGAACAGGACACTCTTTCAGTCCACTCCAAGAGTCTACATTCTTTCTGTTGCCCCAGTGCAGGTCATCTGGACGAATCTCAAAGATTGTCATCTCTGATATAATTGCAGCTGAACAGGCAGACGTTTCAGCCCAAAGATTTCATTTCTGTGACATAATGTTCCTTCGCATTCACCAGTCCATTTCTATGCAAAGAAACCATGCACAAGTTCTCAGTACACAAGCATAACAGCAAGCTTCTCACACAAACGGCTTCTAACCCAGTCCAGAAAAAGGTTTTTTCTTACCCACACAAGCCAACCTCACAGTCCATAGTTCTACTGCATTCAGGTATTTCAACTCTGACCAGAATAGTCCATCAAGCTGTACTTGCAGCACAAGACATCTCTTAGTCCAAGGTTTCAGATCATTCCACATTCCCCTTAAAAATCAGCTCCAAAAGCCCAAAGCCACACAGTCACATGTCTAGCAGTAAATGACACCACTCCTCAGTATCAACTACACTGTTGTCGTCAGATTTACATTGCTGGAAGAAATTGCTTCACCAAGAGCAGCTTATGGGAAAAAAAAAAAAAAGTTTATTTGGCTTACAAACTCAATGGGAAGTTCCATCAAAACAGGGGAAAATGATGGCATGAGCAAAGGGTGGACATCACTTTCTGGCCAACATAAGGTAGACAATAGCAACAGGGGAGGGTGCCAAACACTGAAAATGGGACAGTAGTTATAATATCCATAAGCTCACTCCCAACAACACACTGCCTCTAGGAAGCATTAACTCCTAAATATCCACCAGCTAGACACTTAGCATTCAGAACACCTACGTTTACCACTACACTCTCATTTCTAGGATCTAAAGTCTCCCATTTATGAGGATATTTTTTCTCATATATCAAATGGATCCTCATTTGTAAGTTTTTAGTAAGTTTTGCTCTGTAGGATCTTTCCTTATTTTCACAGAGTTGTGATGAAGGGATCCATATCAACTATGTAATTTTCTCTGGAGTCAATGAGGATTTCCTTCACTCCATCTTCCATGAATCTAATCTGCAAATTCCACTGTGGTTTTGTTCCCTGTTTGAAATATTTTGACCTCCCTCCCTTGAAAGCAAACCAGGAACCAGAGGAACACACAGCAAAAGAGATAACTGGATTTCTGAAACTGTGAACTTGGATGAATTTCTGGTGGGGAGAAATAGAGAAATGTGACAAATTTCAGTACCTCTGGCAAGTTTCTCAGGGAACCAGACCTCTCTTTAGCTTATAAGTCTTTTAAAATGGCATAGCGCTAAAATAAATTTGGATATGATCATTTTAAAAATGAGTGCAAAAGTTAAATATCCTCCATGAAAGCTTGTAAATTTTGAGATGCAAGTAACATAGCATTTAACAAAAACACTTCAATGTAAAAGACAGAAATTAAAAACAAAACAACAACAAAAAAAAGCCTTGACTTTAAAAAAACCCAGGCCACATTCCCTGGACTGGGTTCCTTGCACTGTAGGGTGTGCCAGTCGGTACAGTGGCATGAAAGGAATAGGCCATATCCTTGCTACACAGATCCTCCCAATTCTCTGGTCCAGGTTCCCTGCACTGAACAGTAAGCTGGCAGGAATGGCTTGGAGTGAGAAGAACAGATCCCTGCTTCCCAGCTCCTCCCAGTTCCCTAGAGGCCTGGTCCTTATGTGGGTTGTAAAATCAGGCCATTTATTCTGGTATACCTACTGGTCACAGGTAGCAATATCCCTGTTCACTTGAGTCAGAGGGTTTTTGGGTGAAGGAACAAAAACTTGCTTCCTCCTCAATAACATAAAGAGTCTACCTAAAATGGATAGACCACAAAGCTAAAAAGCCATCAAAAGTCAGACAACTGAGAGAACTCCACCAATGATGCCTTGTCCTACAATGGAAGCCTCCAGTGAAATCATAGAGAAGTCAACATTAACTCAATCACAAAATAAAAACACAACAACTAATGAGACACTGATCAAAATAATCACTGAACTGGAAGCAATCCATCAAATAACCAACAATCATATCAATGAAATGAAATTGGATAGAATTGAGTCCTAGTGCATTCAGCTTTTTTTTTTTTTTTTTTGACATAGGGTCTCACTCTGGTCCAGGCTGACCTGGAATTAACTCTGTAGTCTCAGGGTGGCCTTGAACTCACGGTGATCCTCCTACCTCTGCCTCCCGAGTGCTGGGATTAAGCATTCAGCTTTTGACAGTAGGCTTAACTTGATAGAAGAAAACATCAGAACCCTCAAAAGAGATATGAATGAATTGAAGGTGAGTCAATAAATAGAAGATTTCAACAACTGGTAGATTAACCTTAATGAAGACATGATCAAATGAAAGAATGAATTCCAGGAAGCTTGAAGAAACTCAACTGAGATTGAACCACAACAAAGAGATGGACACTGTACAAAAATAATACAATAGAAAACAAAAATCAAATAGCAGCTATAAAATCCTCTCTAGAGCCCCTCAGCCCTCACTAACAGAATTAGTCATGTGTTAGACAGAACCTATGACTTGGAAGACAAAGCAAAAGAAATTTATAGGGAGGCCAAAAACTTTGTTGAGTTCAAAAACCCAAGTGAGCGAGCAGAATATGACATGATAATCTCAATTGAAGCAGAGAAACCCAGGACAAATTATAACACCAGCTCATAATCAAAATGTGAAAACAACAGGAATGGAGGGTTTATATCTCAACACAATAAAAGCTATATATAAAGCTCCTAAATCCCAAATAATACTCAATGAGAAAATCTCAAGGAGTTCTCACTGAGATTGAGAACAAGACAGGGGCATCCCCTCTCACCACTACTTTACAATGTAGTACTAGAAGCACTAGCCCAAGCAATTAGACAGGAGAAAGAAATAAAGGGGATTCAAATTGGAAAGGAAGATGTCAAGTTAGCCTTATTTGAAGATAACATGATGATCCTGGACATAAGAGGCCTGAAAGTCTCCATCTCAAAACTTCTGAAGGTGATTAATTCCTTCATTAAAGTGGCAGGATGCAAAAATCAATGCACAAAAATCAGCTTTTCTATAAGCAAAGGATACATATGCAAAGAAATCAGTGAGGCTGTCTCATTTTCAGTAGCAATAAAAAAAAATTAAACACCATGGAATAACACTAAACAAGGATGTGAAAGACCTATATAATGAAAACATTAAAAAAAAAAAAAACTCAAGAAAAAAATTCAGGAGGACTTAAGAAGAAGGAAAGATCACCCATGTTCCTAGATAGGTGTGTTAATATTGTGAAAATGACAATTCTACCAAAATCATCATATAGATTGAATGCAATACCAGTAAAAATATCAACATCATACTTTACAGAGACTGAAAAAAATGATCTCAAAATTCATATGGAAAGGCAGGTGGCCTCAGATATCCAAACATATCCTCAAGAAGAAAAAAGAAAGAAAGAAAGAAAACAACAAGAACAACACACAAACACACACAAAAACTCAGGAGGTATCACCATGCTCAATCTAATGCTATATTAAAAACCCAAAGTAACAAAAACAGCTTGACATGGCACTGACATAAAAACAGAAAAATAGACCAATGGAACAGAATTAAAGACCCAGACCAGGTAACTATAACCGCTTGATTTTTGACAACGTTTCCAATAATATAGCCTGGAGAAAAAAAACAGCATCTTCAACAAATGGTGTTGGACAAATTGGATGAGCACATGTAGAAAAACAAAATTAGACCCACTCATTTCACCATATACAAAAATCAAGTCCAACTGGATTAAAGACCTCAATATAAGACCTAAAAACTCTTCAACTATTGAAAAAAAAAAAAAGGAAGGGAAGCTCCATGATATAGAACTGGGAAAGAACTTCCTGCATAAAACCCCAGTGTCCTAAGAATGAAGCACTGGACTGATGGGATTTCATGAAAATTAGAAGTATTTGCAAAGACAAACCATAAGCAGAACCAGTAGATTAACTAGTGAATGGGAGAAAATATTTGCCAGCTATACTACTGATAAAAGACTAAAATCTAGAATCTACAAAGAACTCAAAAAAATAAACAATAAAAGATTAAACAACCCACTCCAAAAGTGGAGGCAGAGAAGTAAATAGGGAGTTCTCAGAGGAAGAATTGCAAATGGCTGACACACAACTTAAAATGTTCAACATCCCTAACCGTTAGGAAAATGCAAACTGAAACAATTTATGAGATTCTACCTTACCCCAGTAAGGATACCAAACATGAAAAGTCAAATGAAAACAAATTTTAGTGAGGATGTGGAGAGATAGGAAAACTTAGTCACTGCTGGTGGGAATGTAAGCTTGTCCAACCACTATGCAGCCTCGTGAAAAGGATGAATATAGGGTTACCAACAGACCCTGATATTCCTTTACTGGGCATTTACCCTAAAAGCTTCACACCTCAGTTCACAAGTATTTGCTCAACAATGTTTAAAGCTGTTCAACTCATAATAGCTAAGGACTGTAATCAACCCAGGTGCTCACCATTGGACCAATGGATAACCAAGATGTGGTGTACCTACAAGAAGGGATTCTACTCAGCAGAATGAAAAAAAAAAAAAAAATGACACAATGAAATTTGTAGAAAAATGGTTTAACTTGGAACATATCATAATAAGATAATTCACAGAGTCACAGAAAGATAATTTTTGCAAGGTCTCACTCATTTGTGGGTCCTAACCTGGATTAGCTTGAGTTGCTGACATGCCTGAATGGCATCTTGAGGCTTGGATAATAGGAAGGGTAGGGCTTTGGGGAAGGGTTGAGGGAACAAAAAATGAAACCCAAATTGATTAAATTAGATTAAAATGTTGAACCCTCCACAGGGCCATAGGGGAGCACTTGAATTAAAGGGCCCTGGAGAGGATAAATGAAGCCTAACATTAAATTTCTCCTGTTTCTCTTTTTTTTTCTTTATTTTTCTTTTTTCTTTTCTTTGACACTGGACAATTCCATGTACCAGAATATGGCTAACACCCACAACAAGCTCTTGATCAAAGAGACCTACAAGATCTCCCAAGACAAACAAGACAGACTTCTGTCAAAGCACTTGATTACCCATCAGAAGTTAATGCTAAGACTCTACTGCTGAAGACCCCATATACCGTTGGCATGGGCCATAGAGAGACCTGGTTGGAATCAAGAAGAGAGCCAGTTCCTGGACAGTTAGACTATCTCGTGCTGGCAGGCACTACATGAGCTACCATTGGAAAGTGCTAATATTTGTTCTAGCAATCAAAGTCTAAGTTACTCAGAAGCAAACAACATAATGTGATGCTCATGTAAGTGCATAAGTGGCACACAGCCATGGTGGGTAACCAACCGCTCTTGGATTGGCTAATGAATCCACTCAGTGGAAAGGAAACCACATCTGGAACTGGGAAACAAATCAGAATCATATCTAGAAAACAATTTTTCTTTCCATTTTCAAGCATTCACTAATGTTGGGCTATAAAAGGGTCTATACCCTTTAAATTCTCTCTAAATCAATAATTATTATCCCACTCAACCTGTGCTGACTTCACTCTTTGTTGGAGATTCTGCTTCTCAGATGGAAGGGGGACCTGAGGAGATAAACAACCCAGTGCACATCACCCTAGTCTCAGATGAAACCACAGAGAAATTGGGGAAATGAGCAAGAGTGCTGCTTTCTTAGTGAATCATATATCAGCACAAGGGTGAAGGAGATAGACACTGAGAACACTCAACACCTACCAAAGTAGATACACAGAGGCTTCTAAGACCTTATCACTGAAGTAGATTTAAAATACACCTAACATGGCTCAGTATATTTTGCAGAAGAGTGTGTGGAAAGATTTTTAGAGCCACAAGTTGGGACATTATGTACAGAAACATTGCCTCTCCCCCATAACTGTCCCCTCCCCCACAATGCCTGACTCATAATCCCCATGGGATTGATCTGGGTATCTACCTGGGAGGCCTCTTTGAGAAAGGGGCAGGGATGAGGGAAAGAATGGTATCAGCATGTGTTGTTTACATAGTAAGTATGTCCATATTTAATAAAAATAATTTTAAATAAACTCAGAATTGTTGGGGCAGGATGATAAAAACAAATAAAATTATCTATTAACAATGAGTGACCATTACAACCTATTACAAATATACTAAGTCATTGACTTATAACCTCCTTTTAATCTAGAGTCAAATCTTCATAAACTCCTATATACTAAACTAAGAGAAGTAACATACTTGTGTTTAATTTTTTACCTATTTCAGTATGTATTTTGTTGTGATAGAAACTAAGAATATAAATGACAATAAAATTGAGAGAAGTTAAAACTACTGTAGATTTCTCAATGTTGTTAAGATGACAAAAAATAAATTAACAAACTTGAATTCACATTTTACTCTGTTTCCTTATGTTGAGTATATTGGTTGCTTTGAAATCATAGATAAATTATGTCATCTGAGGTGATGTTCTATACCTTTTCCTTCCCTACACAGACTGGGTCACATATTTCCCACAGGCCTATATTGTTTTCCCTCTTCTTCTTCTTCATTATTCTTCAACAAAGTATTGATTTTACTGATTTGGTGCACTTGGTGGTTAGAACATAAAGATAAATACTGTATAGCTGCTGTCATACAAACCCTCATAGTCTTTCTAGTAAGAGAAGTTATTCATGCCTCCACTGTCAGAGACGACAGAACACACGGCACAGTGCTGAGAGCCAGTCATCCCAAGCGCAGAGTCTGCTGGAGGCTGCTTCCTGGAGGAGGCCTACTCCTGCAAGTGGGCTAAATATAAAGGATGAATGGATTCTTCTGGAGCACACACAAGAGCAGACAAAGAGCAAAGACTCAGTGTGGAATTTTGCTCACAGAGCAGCAAATAATTCATTTTCCTTACAACAGAATGTCTCAGGAAAAACTAGAGACACACAGGTTAGAAGTAGGAAGGGGCATAAGAGGAAGGGGTTTGTGAGGACCTTAGAATTTCTCTATTTTAATATTTACTGATTCAGTGGCAAGAATAAGCATGGAAGGGATCCCCTCACACTGGCCACCTTTAAGGTTCATAATGCAAGTCTATTGGAAGTAACCCCGATGTCATTTCCTATTTGCGTTTTCCTAGAAAAAGCTTTTGAGGCTGGTCCCAAGAAGTTTTATGATTTCTGAAGTTCACGTTTCTGAAACTTGAATCTTGCAAGACAACTTCATCAACTAAATGTTCATCAAAAATATGTTAGATAATCATAAATGATTTTGATGAAAATGTTATTTTTACTACCTTTTAAAGGAAAAGTTTATTGATTCGTAGCCATGATTTTCAATGCCTATAACTTTCTAAATATCATAAAAAATAGAGATGCTTAAGTCTAATTTATTTTTGATTCAGGGCTGTGTATAACTCAATTTGAATTATGTGGTCCTATGTATAATGGGACATTTAAATGGAAATCAGAACTCACCATACTTGTAGAAAAATGGAAAAAAAATGAATTTACAAATATGTCACCATATTTAAGTGACTTGTTGCAAACTCATACTTCAGTTTAATCAGTCCATTCAAATTCACTTATGTCTCTCACAAAGATAAACCTGGGTTTGAATGTGAGGGATAAATCATGGGTATCATGTACTTCACAGAGTACAAAGTTTTCTATAGTAATTTGGGGAATTGGAAACTTGATTATAAGAAACTTGTGTGCTGAAGAAAGTCAGGGTTAGATAAATGCTAAAATAATTCTAGTACATATAAGAATTATTTTAGCATATATAAAGTGCTAATATATATATATATATACATATATATATATATCATTCCTCTACTTCTGATTCCAGGGTCAATGTTTTTCTTGAAATAGCTCTGTTTGTTATTTTGTTTTGTTCTGTTTTTGAAACAAGGTCTCTTTATAGCACAGAGATGATTTAGAATTCCTAATGTTTCCTCTGCAGCCTCTATCTACATGCTTGAACTGCTGACATGTTTTATCACACATAGCTTCAAGATTTATATGCTCACTGAGGTAGTTTGAATAGATGGCCCCCAATATATTCAGTGTTTTGTTAGCTTGTAGTTTGGATTTGCAGCCACCTGGCTGGAGGTGGTATCACTGGGTGGATCTTAAGGTGTAGTGGTAGGTTTGAGATTTCAAAAATTAAAGATATGTGAAGTGGGCCTAGCTGGAGTTCCTGAAGAGTGCTGTGCTGTGTGGCTTTTGGCTTTAGGCTTGTGCTGTGAAGGCAGGCCAGCTTCTTCTGTCATTATGGAACTTCCCCAAGATCTGCAAGCTTCAATAAATCCCTTCCTCCATAACTGTGCCTCTCTGGAAGTCATCATAGTGAACATGAAGCTGTCTACTATACTAAAACAAAATAATAAGGGTAGCAACAGTACAGAAAAATTATTGCAATTACAATAATCCAAAGCACATATTATTTAGAGGAAGACTAATTGGTCAAAACGGATATTTCTCACAATATGAATACTCAGAAATAAATTTGGTTTGCAATGGCAGAATCTCTAGATTTACTACTGCTCCCATGACCAACCCATAGTACAACACAGAAAGGAAATTCAGAAAGAGAATTTTATTGTAATAAAAGTACATGAAGACTTATGCCCCATGAATTTTGCAGGACTTCAAGGCTTTACCACTTACTCCTCGACAGGACAAAAGCAGATTTTATGTCACTAAGTTGTTCTAAGAAGTAAGAAATGATATAATCATTTATGGGCTTAACTTTAAAATTTGAGGATTGCCCAGCACTTACTTTTTCTTTTGCAATAAATTTGAGTATCACTAAAATGATTAAAGAGGTAACTGTTTTCACTGAGAAGCAGCAGATCAAGGGAAATACTCTTGAAATAGGGCCATATGACCTTGTTCTGGAAGTATCTGGTATATGACCCAGCCAGTCAAACAAGGAAACGAGGGAAAAATTAACCTGAATGAAAAAGGCAAACAGACACAAGAAGGAGACCATGCTAGATGTTTGTCAAGGCCTCTAGAGTTTATTCTTACATGTAGGTTTATATAGGGTTTTAGGGGGAAGGGGATGTGGTCAGGGCAAGAAGTTGTAGGGGGAAGGGGATGTGCCCAGGGCCAGGAATTGTCAGGAAACCTAGAGGGGATGTAATTAGGTGTTCATCTAATCTTGCCTCACTGGCTTAACATCCTGACTGCACCAGGCTTCACATCCTGACCATGAACTGGCCTTTTGCAAAAGATAAGATTCTATAAGCAGTCTGCTGACTGATGTTCCAGAAGTACCTAACAGAAAGCTGGATCGACCAGCTTTCTGAGTAATGAATCAGCTTATGAGCAGGCCCAGGCAAAATGGAGAGGCTTTTTCTCTATGGCTCCCGACATCTCCTCCCTTCTTTTATACAAAAGAGGGGGAGGCCCGCTATTCAGCAGTGGGCTGCAATGCTTTTGTTTCTTCATCAGCATGGGGGAGTATTTAGCCAGGTGTATGATCTCATTGTTTCTGGTAGCTGAATATTAGGTGAGGAAGTAGAAACTTAACTTGCTATATGGTGTTTTCTGTTAACATGGCCGAGGTTTGGTTCATAGCTCCCAACAGGTATACTTATTATATTTAGAGAGGCTCTCTCTGACCCTGTGACATCAAATTCTGTGGAAAATACTCTAAACATACATCTTAAGGTCTCATGGTGAATACTGATAGCCTCACTTAGGAGGGCCCTCAGTGTAATGAGGATGGGGGAGAGGGAACATAGCCTAATGGAAATGTAACCTATAGTATGTTCATATAGTAAATTCTCAGTTATTAAAAAATGTCGGGCTGGAGAGATGGCTTAGTGGTTAAGTGCTTGCCTGTGAAGCCTAAGGACCCCTGTTTGAGGTTCGATTTTCCAGGACCCACTTTAGCCAGATGCACAAGGGGGCACACACATCTGGAGTTCTTTTGCAGTGGCTGGAAGCCCTGGTGTGCTCATTCTCTCTCTCTCTCTCTCTCTCTCTCTCTCTGCTTCTTTCTCTCGCTGTCGCTCTCAAAGAAATAAATAAAAAAAAAAAACCTTAAAAAAATTTTAATTTGGGCATAGTGGCACATGCCTTTAATCCCAATACTTGGGAGGCTGAGATAAAAGTATTACTATGAGTTTGAGGTCACTCTGAAACTATATCATGAATTTCAGGTGAGCCTTGGCTATAGCAAGACCCTAAGTCAAGAAAAAATAAATTAAAAAATAAAACAACAAAAACCATGTAAAGTCATTATTGTGTTCCTCTTGTTTCCAGTGAATTATTAAAAACATTGGTTTCCAATGATGCATGGGTTTACTGATTTTGTTTACTGTTTAATGAAGTTTGATTAACTAAATCTATGTTGAGAAAGTTTTTGTTTTTTTTTTTTAATTAGTTTTGTACTCAGTGAATGCAGTCAAGGTGGTAACATTGTTAGCCTCTTCCCTATCCCACCACCTCCACAGAAACCCTCCTAGTTGGGGAATATGGGGTGTGCATTGTGGAGTTACTAGTGAGGGATTATCCTTGCTTGGTACATCTCTGAATTGAAGTGCTATCAGAAGAGATCAAAGAACCCCATGCTTCCTTGGGTGAACAAACATTTAAATATTCTTTTGTTTATTGTCCCAAAACAAAAACATGAGCTGGAAAGATGGATTAGCAGTTAAGGTGCTTTCCGGCAAAGCCTACGGTCCCACATTATACTCTCCAGATCCCACATTAGCCAGATACATAAAAGTGAGGCAAGCACATGGCCCACTAAATGGTCCAAGTGACTAGAATTAGATTGTAGTAGCAGAGGCCTTGGAGTACCAATTTCCTCTCTCTCTCACATTCTTTCTCTCTCTCTCAATCCCTCTCTATTAAAAAAAAATAAGTTACATATCAATAAGATAGTAGAAATATCTTGGCTTTATTTGTCAGCTATTTTTTTGCTATTTCTAACACATAAAGCTGCTCATCAAAAATTGAGAAATGTTAACACTGCTTTAAATAAACCAAATTAAACATGAACTCATAACATATAGCCACATTTATGATTTCATTGTTTTAAAGATCATAATAGGGCTCATTTCAACATAATGACAATATCACAAAGGATCTACATATACATTTATTTATAAGAGAAATGTGACACAATGACTGTGAGATAATGCAGAAAATTTCTATGATTTAATGTTCACTGTATAGCACTAGTGTTGAAAGCAAGGCCATACATTCTATTTTAACCAACATATTAGTTCATTTCATTTTTTATAGCTATCATGTTGCATTCTAAATACGTAGTATTTGTAGACCAGAGTAGGCTGTTACTGCACCTTATTACCATGCTTGATCTCTCCATGCTTCGCTTCAGTTTCCACATCTGCAATGGAAAGAAAAATGGCATCTACCTCAGGTATTAGTTAAATGACTTACCATGCAGAAATTGTAACAGTTCTGTGTCCATTACATGTTAAGTATTAACCACTATTATGGCAGTGTTTCTAATTTATATTTTTCATTCTTTTCTGAATATGAAGGGTAAGCAATTTGTATAATCAATAAATGCCTAACAGTTGAAAATAATAACAATTTCATATAACTGCCAAGAAATAAATGAATAAATATGTTTCAAGTGGCTTTATTTCATCCTGTCTTTTTCCTAGTAATTATGCAAATCTTTTCATGTAATGTCTAATGAATGAAAAAAATGTGAAAAGATTCCCTCCATATGGTATTGCTATGGAACAACTTCTAGGAAGAGTTTTGTTCAGTAATAGCACAGCTGTTCCAATCTCTGTTTCCATGACACGCCAAGATATGTCTGCTGGGAACAAACCCGGGAGTGATTTGTGTAAATCATCACACATTAAGCCCTTATGTATTAAGTGTTTCTCTATTAGCGCTAGAAAAATAATGTCTTTTTAACTTCTGCTTCCTGTTGTCTGCCCCAAAGCAAGAAAACTGGATTGCCTTATTAAAAGGCTAATGAGTGACTTGAATCCTGTGTCACACATCAAAAAAAGGTTTTGCAAGATAAATGTTATTGTTTCCTTTTGGAAAACAGGGAATTTGACTGTTTCTTCTATACAGATACTAGAGATATAACAATACTGCCACTAAAGCTCAAGTATCCATGACATCTCCTATGTTCCACAGAGCCCTGAATTTCTGTGATGGTGTCTCGCAACATAAGTTTATTTATTTATTTTTTTTTTGTTTTTTGGTTTTTGGTTTTTCAAGGTAGGGTCTCACTTTGGCTCAGGCTGACCTGGAATTCATTATGTAGTTTCAGAGTGGCCTCAAACTTGTTTCAATCCTGCTACCTCTATCTCCCAAATGCTGGGATTAAAGGTGTGCACCACCATGCCCAGCCATCAACATAAATTTTAACTTTTCAGATTGATGGTACAATCAGGATTAAGGTCTCCATTAATTACCATACCTTTAATTCTTTATCAAAACATATTTTACATCAGAACATCAATGATTCCAGACATATCTGACACTTGAGATAAGCATCCATGATCACCTTCTGTCTTATACCTGGTCAACTGATTAACTGAGATTAGTAATTTTTTTAAAAAATGCTTTTTTTTTCCATCTTGAAATTTGTACAATTCACCTCTTCATGTTCATTTCATAGGTTGTATAAAAATCTCCTTCTTAAAAGCCGGGCGTGGTGGCTCACGCCTTTAATCCCAACACTTGGGAGGCAGAGGTAGGAGGATCTCCATGAGTTTGAATTCCAGATCATCCTGTGCTAGAACAAGACCCTACCTCAAAAAAAAAAAAAATCCACTTCTTAGATAATGTGCTGTACAGTTAAGTGTTCCCTATATGTCACATATACTAATATGTAATTATCTATTTTCATTATATTTATTTTCTGTCTTTCTGTTAGCTATTCACTTCTTTTTTCTCTACTAAACAGTGCCTGCAATTTATTATTGGAGACACTTAGTTGAAGTAATTGTTTCCTTTTCTCCTGATTATGAAAACTAACAAACATGCCAGATCCCTCAATGAAAAATCCTTCTGTTTCTTACATTTATTTTAAACATGTGGGTGATTCAATGTGCAAAATATGTTTTTGATCCAATTGACTTAAGAAATTACTATTAAAATTACAGTGAAAAATGCATTTAAACTAAAATGACCAAGGTAGCTACCATTTTTTATTAAATTGTGAAGATGTATTACAAAAACTAAAGGTCATTTTATTAAAAGTGAAATAAAAACTGCCAATAGTATGAGTGTACAAAATATATCCCACAGTTGATAATGATTTTATTAACTCTTTATTAGTTTTTCTCTTGATTTTTCTCCCCAGTGCTCCTCTAGGAGTAGAAAGAATTTTATTTGGTGAATATGTAAAAGTCTGAGGAACATGGGCTGGAGAGTTGGCTCAGTTGTTAAGACACTTACCTGCAAAGCCTAATGACCAGGGATTGGTTCTCCAGTACCCACATAAAGCCAAATACACAAAGTAATGCATGTATATGTGGAGTTCTTTTGCAGTGGCTAAGGGCCCTGGTGCACCCATATTTGATCTCTTTCTACCTCTCACTGTCTTCCCTGTCTCTCTCTGCTTTCAAATGAATAAATAAATAAAGTACTTTTAAAAAACCTGAGAAACCACTTGATACCTGTGCTAGGTGTCTCTCCTGCTTGTATGTACAAGCAGGTTAGTGTTATCTTAACCTAGTCTGTAAATAAGTGAAAGAAGTTAATGAGATTTGTACTTTGGAGAGTTATGTATTCATTTAGCACATACTAAAGATTATCCAACTTTTTAGTTTCTCTTCATAATTATTTTAATCCTGTATCTTCCACTGGTTAACTGAATTATGAATGTTTAAATGATGTTTTAATAGTAGCACATTATTACTGTGTTTCCAAAATAATATTTGCTTGTTTTTATTTCTATGAAATTATACTTAGAAACAAAAAGGAGTTTATTATTTCATATTATTCAGTTACATTAAGGATGTTGTTTTAATTATTTAAGTGATGTTCATTAATTTTTATATATTTATAAATAATTTATAAAACATTTTTCTCCAGATATTCCATGGAAATTTGAATTTCATATCTAAATATTGTATACCAATGGTAAAATGATTCTTTTGCTCTGAACTATTTTTATAGTTTCAAGTATTCACAAATGAATTATGATGATGAACCAAATTACAGCTCATTCATCTATTCATTGAGTAACACTTTCATAGATTAAATATTTCCTTGAGCAACAATAGGTGTCACTCACTGAAGTATGAACCAAAGAAATGGAAATAGTTCTAATCATGACATTTTACAAGAATTTTAGAGAAATACTGAGTGGTGAATGTAAGATAATGACTAGTGATTAAAGTTACCACCTGTCTCAATTTAATCAAGGAAAAAGAAATACTTAAGTCAGAAAATTAATATAAATTATATTATGTGGTAAGGCTTTATACTTGTTAGACTTGAAATTCTTTTATGAAATGTCCTTAATTCAGATCTATCTTTATTTCTTTTGAGAAACTCAGTTTTTTCAGTTGGATTTCAGCTTCACAAATTAATATGCCATCAAAGTAAAAACAAGATTCTGTAATAAAAAAGTAATATTGGAGTACTCAAAAATTAATCATTGAGGCAAGAGTTAACTATTACACATAAACTAAAAATTATGGAATTTCTTCACAGATAAAAATAAATATTGTATTTATTTCATTATATATATATATATATATATATGTATGTATGTATGTATGTATGTATGTATGTATGTATATGAGGTTATGCCATTTTGGCAGAAATTAAGAAGTGTGAGAGATGGAAAGGAAAGAATTAGGGGGAGATGGAGAAAACATAATTAAAAAACAGTTGTAAAGAAGTAAATCCAATAAAGGGCATAGATGTACAAGTTATAGTGAAGCTAGTCACTGCTATCCAAGGCAACAGTGGAGAGAGATTCGAGAAAATAGGGGAGGATTATTGACAAAAATCAAGGTGTATTTTTTTATATGCATGCCACCTGTGGTATAATTTGAAGTGCTTAAAAATTTATAGGGCTTTGCTAATTACTTGAGTATAGGAATAAATAGGGCAAAACAGGAAGCTTGACAAAGTCATATTGATGGAAAATATCTTGCGTTCTCTGTACATATAGAATCAATATGAAGTCATATTCATGTGTATATCAGCGATGTAATCAAAGGTATGGAAATCTTCTAACTTATTACATAAATGTTTAGCTTAGGCTACAATATGTGCATTACAGTTTCAACTATGTACATCTGTGTGTAGTAGGATGAAAGTGGGATGAGTTTTGATGCCAATGAATACCTTTTTTGAGGAATGAAATAAGCTGAATATAAACAGAATTATCCAAAGAACATCACACCTTCATTTGTTTGATTCCTGTTTAAAATGTATTAAACCACAATAGATTTTTTTTGACTACTTCATTGACTGGTCATCCAGTCCTTGTTTACTAAGACACGTCTCTATTTAATGCCTGCCTGAAGTCATAATCAATTTCTAACTCTGGTTGCTCTTGTTTTGGGTACCAGCATCATTCAAACATCATTGTTCACACAAAGACAGAGAGAATGTGATAATGACAATGTTGTGTTCCTCCACATTTCATCTGTTGAAATCCTGGCTCAAAGTGATGATATTAGCAAATGATACCTTTGGGACATGAGAAGGTTGTTAAAGAGAGAATTGTCATAAATGGTATATATACCCTTATAAGAGAGGCCCAAGAGAATTTCCTTGTGCTTTCTGGCACATGAGACACAGAGGAAATGTCACAATCAGAATAAAAAATAATTTTCAAAATATGTCCTCGAAAAACAGTCTATCCAGCATTGTTCTAAGAATCTAAAGTGCTAGCTGCTGCTCATGAGCTCATCTGTCTACAGAATGTACCTTGTGATAGCTTAGAAGGATAAATGGAAAACATTAGCTTATATTAGCATTGAGACTGCAAGAAGAAAGAGATGGTTTTATACAGAGGCAACATTAAAATGAGCAGTACATTTACAGTGACTGAAGGCCCTGACATGCCCATTCTTTCTCTCTCTCTCTCCTTCTGCCTCTGTCTATCCCTCTCTAAAATAAATTAAATAATATAATAAGATTTAAAAAAATAAGGTCCAGGGTCTGTACATAACATGCCCATGTAGTTGAGCAGCCTGGACAAGGTATAGATTGAGGGAAACTCATACAGGGAATAAGGAGATAGGATTTTATTTCATTCCTTAAAACACTTTGTGTCCCAGAATGGAGCTTACATTAATGACTTTCTGATTACATGTGTAAAAAATATAAAGGGTTCTAATACAGAAGAATGGTGAGGAGGCAGATGTACCACAAAGCTACTTTGTTGGAGGGAAGCAGTCAAATCCATGATTTTTCTCTTTCCCTAAGCACAGGATATTCTGAAGGTAAGATTTTTATCAATATTATATCTGTTATAAAGCCTTAGCATGAGGACAGAAAGAATGGGAACTATTTCACGAGCAGAGCTGACTTCTATGGGATCCAATAAGCACAAGAAAAGGGATACCGCATAGTGATAGGAACACAAAACACTGGATGCAGCTGAAAACATCACTAGGCCTTGGGTTGTGTAAAGATTGCTGTGTGATAAGAGCAATCAGATTCTCTTAATTATACGTCAAGCACGGGTTTGATGTTGAATACCTCCTGGACTAAATAAAATGCCTTTGGCCCTTGGCAGAAATGTGGAACATCACTGTGGTTTTGTAATCTTGAAGAGAGTCATTATAAAGGATACAGCTAAGTCCCTTGCACTGAAAGAGTCCACATGAATTTCATGGGAAAATTAGCATCTGCCATCTTTCAAAAGAATAAAAACGGGCACAGAAAGAGTGACTGCAGTTCACACTGGACCAGAGGACTTCTTGCCATCATCCACTATGACTGATGACAGAGGGACTTCTGCAGCATAAAAAAGGAGTGCTCACCCACTGTATTGGAAACTTGTGATTTAATCTCACTGGGTTTCCTGAGGGTTTGGCCTGGGGCCAGAGACCAGTCTTTACTGTTGGCTTCTTAGGTTCACATGAAAAAATAAACCAAAGCTACAGTGAATACATTATCAACTGTGAGTGTGTTTGTGTCCTCTGTCCTTCCACAGTACAAGGATAGACTCCATATCACTGAGACTGTCCCCAGAGTGAGACGTCATTGACTCACACACAGTTCTGCCACATGCAACCGTCTCCATCCACAGCGCTTTCAACTGATGTTCCCATAACACTGTCTCTTTCATCTCATTTTATTTTTTTTTTAATTAAGTAGTTTTGTACTCAGTGAATACAGTCACGTTGGTACCATTGTTAGCCTCCTCCATGTCCTACCACCTCCTACTAGCTCCTCCTTGTTGAGGTATATATATGGTCATGCATTGTGGAGTTAGCCCACATTTATGGGTACTAGGAAATGTTCTCTGTGTATCATGACCCAACGTGTGGCTCTGACATTCTTTCCGCCTCCTCTTCACAAAATTTCCCTGAGCCATGTTGGGCTCATTTTGGGTCTGCTTCAGTGATGAAGTATTGGGACCCTCTGTGTCTCTGGATATCTGATTTGGTAGCAGTTCATTGTTCTCTGTGTTAATCTCCTTCACCCTTGTGCTGGTACCAGGTTCATCAAGAAAACAACACCCTTACTTGTTTCACCAATTATTCTGAGTTTCAGATGGGGCCCTTTTGAGGTATGATGGGGTGGTTCTCTCCTTAGGATTTGCATCTATCTTAAAAAAGTGTCTTTTTCATTTTAATAAATGATATTTGGAATGTGGAAACACAGGGCATCAGAATTCTACCAAATGAATAATGATCAATCATATTCCATTTCCTAAGCTTTTTTAGTTGCACTATTTAAAATATATATATATATATATATATATATATATATATATATATATATATATATATATATATATAATTTATTTATTTGCAAGCACAGAGAGACAGAAAGAGAGAGAGAGAGAGGGAGAGAAGAGAGAAGAGAGAGAAAGGGTGAGCCAGGGTCTCTGGCTTCACATGGGTACTGGTTAATTGAAACCCAGTCATTATGCTGTTCAAGCAGCACCTTAACTGCTAAGCCATTGTTATCTTTCTTTTATACTTGTTCTTAACAAGCAAGTTTCATACATCGTGAAAAACTTTAAGGACTTTCTGTTCCTAAGTAGCTGAAAAAATATCTTTTCCATTTAAAGTTAAGGCATTCATTATATTTATTGTTAAAATGAAAGGTAACACCAGAGAAAGTAAAATAAAAAGCAAAACAAAAATAAAATAAGAGCATGTTAAAACAGTTTAGCTAACTATGTTAGTGGAGAATTGTATCTTTATGCTCTCTTACCAAAATCAAAGGGTTTTATAAAATGCTAAACTAATTTGCTAGTTCTACTGCCAGATTTTACTTTTGAATTATCCCATGATTCTATGTTAATGAAGAAACACATATTTTTAATCTTTCAACATTTCAAAACAACATTTCAGGCATCTTAGACGATGATGTTGTATATTAACATTATTGAATGTATAATTCGTGTGAGCTTTATTTAGTATGCAACTTTTAATGTATTTCATTTAATAAGAAAAAAAATCTGAGGAAATAGAATTCTGGTCTCTCTGTGGGATGGAGGACACTGAGTATTGGAACAGTGAAGGGATTAGCAGTGGGTGGAGGAGAAAGCATGTATGTGCTATGGCACCCAATTACACAGATTGAGCTCTTTAACCATAATGATGGCTTAATCTTATGAATATAACTCCATCAAGACAAAGTTAGTGGCACCATGTACTCAAAGATGGTGATATAATCAAAATTTTACTTCTATTGTAATGTTCTGAATATCTATTTGTTGTAGATAAAGATCTAAAATAGAATGACAGGGCTGGAGGGATGGCTTAGCAGTTAAGGTGTTTGCCTGAAAAGCCAAAGGACTCAGGTTGGATTCCACAGGACCCATGTTAGCCAGATGCACAAGGGGACACACATGTCTGGAACTCCTCTGCAGTGGCTGGAGGCCCTGCTCTGCCCATTCTCTGTCTCTCTCTCTCCCCTTCTTTCTTTGTCAAATAAATAAATAAAAATAAAATATTTAAAATAGAATGACAAAAAGTCTCAAAATCCTAGTTCTTATTTGTTTTTTTCTCATACCACTTAGAAACAAACATCAGCTATCTAAACCAATGTCTATCTCTCACTCCTTTCTTTTCCTTTACTTCTTCCTCTCATCTTTTTCCTAGTCAAAGTGGATAATGTAAATTTGATTTTGCTTCCAAATGATTTTGCTCTTTCATAGTGTATCTTTTTCCTGGCTCAAATTATTAATTGGAAACAATTTTGCAGAACATACACCTTCTCATAATATCATGGTTGATACAGCAGCATGAGTCATTCATGATCAAATCAACCTCCAAAGCAATTATTAATAATTTCCTACCATCATTCTGGCTTAATTTCTTATTTTTTCAAGGGATTTCTTCAATTTGGCAGAGTAATTGAGCAAAACTGCAATTTTCATGCTTCAGTCAAAGTTCTAAAACAATTCCTCATTTTAAATTGGACACCAGACATACACAAACAAGGAGCACTTTTCATGTCTGCCCTAAGGGTTTTTGAAATCTCTGGGTCTTGATTCAACAGATTATTATAGAATTTAGGGCCAAATTTATTTTGAACTCTTTTCCATATTTTAAGAATATTTTTATTGAATTTGCTAGAAAAAATTAAGCGAATTTGCATTTGCCATTTTTAAAGTTTTCTGAAAGCCTGTGCAGGTATAGTCACTTTTAGACTTTCTTTTTCTGCTAGGATCTAAGTATACAAATTAGATTTGTATGACCAACAACTGTCTTTTTATTTTTATCTCTATAACTGTCATTTTCAGTGGTGGGTTAGCAATGGAAGTACATGTAATCATCTCTTGCTTTGGAGAGCAAGAAAAGCAAATAATTTCAAATCTTGTTTAAGAAAAAGTAATAATAAATCTGCTAGCAAATAAATAGAATGCACCACTTTTATAGAAGTTATTGTGCTTCTTTTTAGAGTCTTGTTATATTGAGACTTTTAAAAGGACATAATTAAATGTATGATTTTATGGTGCATGGCGATCTCTGGAAAATGGCAGAAAAATATCTTTTGTAGAATACATGGTATCACCCATGACTCAAGTAGCTTTCTTCTGCTATATTATTTAACAACTCTACATATTAATTTGCATCAATATATGTCACAATATGAGGAAAAAGGATACATAGAGCTATGTTGGTCTTCCAGTCATAGCTCTTAATTGCCTGCATTTTTTTTTTCACAATTGTATTACTGCAAAAATCTAGACTACTAAATGGTGCTACTTGGTAGGACCACTCACTCATGCGAACATGATTTGACCATTAAATACACTGGGATATCTAATTTCCCATTCTTATACAATAAAACTCAAATGGGAAGAACAAAGATTAAAACAGTATAAGGGAACTTTCTATGTACCACAAAATAGGCATGATTGAAGCACCTTAAGGATTGTGCATAATATGTAGGTTTTATAGTAGAAATGTGTTCAATTTTGAATGTCAAGGAGGAAAGGATAATTGTACTTATCATGCCAGGATCTACAAAAGTCAAGGCTTTCACCTGTGTAAAAGTGACTTTGAAGATATTCCAAACATCGATTTGATGTTTCCTTCAATTGCCAGATAGTAAATATTTTACAGGACATCAGATTTCAATGACAGCCCTGCAACTCTGCTGCTTTCCCTAAAAATGTCTGTCCACACTTGCAAGCACTACAGTAACAGAAGGGCATGAATGTTGTCCAACACAAATTTCATTCATACATAAAGACAGATCCCTATATTCCACTGCTAATTGGTTCTTAAAATAAAATCTGACATAGTTTTAAAAATTTCCCATTCCTTTACATTTTAATGTCTCCCTTCATCTCAGTTTGGGGTAAGGGTTACTTTACAGAGTGTAAAATAGGTTGAAAAAGCTTTTGTTTCAGGAAATGAACCTGATAATGAATTGTGCTGAAATATGAAGGCTCATGTGCTGATGTGATCCTTCTTTATCTTGTAGATGAACATAACCTTTGTTGCAAATTACCACTGTCATTCCTTCCTATTTCTGGAGGCATGTCTGAGTGTCCTGGGGTCCCATTTGGCTGGGGACTGCAGATGTGAGTGAGCATCTCGTAATATCACTCCAACATATTTTATCACAATGGAAAGAGTTATATAAATTTCCATTATATTACTGGAAAATAAATACTATGATGTCCAAAATGATTTTATTTCCTGCTGTATTTCCTTATAACATTATCATATAAATAAAACTCAATTGTCTGCTAAAAGGATTATAATTCAAATCTTGCTCATGTAAGAACAAGGTTAATTTTAAGTGTACAGGTGTCTAGCCTAACTTTTGATGAGGGGGTCAGTATGGATGCATTGGGGAACAGTGTCCTGTTTTCTTCCATAGAGGCTATCTTAATGCAATTCAAAAGGTACACATTTACTTGAAGTTTTTAAAGTACAATATCTACACATAGGTTTATATATATCAGAGCACTGTTGTCCTTTGCTGCAATGAGTCAGAAAATTAATTCCAGCACTGTATTATTAATTGTACTTACTTGAAACTACGCTAAAATTACACATGTATATAAATGAAAAAATATGATTTTAATGAAGGTTTAATTTTAAATTGCATGAGATATCTATAATTTGCATGTATTAAGCATTCGAGTAATAAATAAATTGGTATTATTTCTTTAATCATTTTAGAAATGGAGAAATGCACATTTTTCTTTGATAATCAAAGGGCTTAGTTTCATCCTCTCAGATAGGGTATATATAAAAGAAACTACTATATCAAGAGATATTTCAATTGGCCACTCACAGGAGTTCAAATTGCTGTCATATTTCTGTGTAAAATAATGTACACATTTGTGTATACAAATGGAACAAAATATTTTCCATTCTTTGCATTTGGTCTTATTTTCCAAAGCCCTTAAAAATTTTGCATCATTCTCATTGATGTTATAGGTGAAAGTGAAAGCCAGCTCTTTTGAATAGTACTGTGTTTCTAACTCTTATTTCACATGAAAGAGCTTTAAATTGTTAGCTATTAAACCCATATAATTTTAGCATCTCTAAATATGGAAGTATAGTGGAGGATGGATACCCAATCCTACTTTGTAAATTATGCACGGATTCTGTGTCTCAGGTTGATGTGTTGGAGACAAAGGAGCAAGGGTTAAAATAATCTTCTACAACAAATATTTGTAAGAATTTAGTTCAACTATATTGGCAAAAATACCTTAGACAGTAATATAAAATAGCAGCCATATTATGTCATTACAGTAAGAAGTTAAACTTACACTGCCTAAATCTAATGATTTAAAAAATATTCAAAACCTTCACTATTCGATGTCACAGAAGTTAGACTTTGGTCGGGGGGAAAGTCCACAAAGAATCTTGGCTACAATGATGTAATGAATCATACCACGTAGAAGGTAAATGCAGTGCACTAGCCTATATCCTTTTGCAAGGTGATTATCTATTTCTCTTACATGTGTGGGGATGAGGAATAATTTAGGATGTCTATTACAAAAGGATTCTTTTTCTCCCAAATTTTCATTCATTAAAGGCATGTGCCACCATGCCTAACCATTGAGAGTATTTTAAAGGCCTTCAAATAAGTAAATATGTGAAACTTTGGCATATTAAAATATATAATGGAGGCTCATGAAATCTATGCCACTACTTTACAAAATACTTACATAATTCATAAGTTGTAGAATTATTTGATAAAATGAAATAAATACTCAGCAACAGCAGTTTTGTATTATCCATATTATCCATGTTACAGTAGGATTTCAGAAGAGAGTTTCCCCTTTAGCAAATGATTATATAATATAAAAAGTAAAGTTTGTGGCAATAATAGAAGATGGTGACATAACCAAAGGATGAGTAAATAGAATCATAAGGGAGAATATATATGTTGAAATTGTAAAGAAACCACATTGTACACAATCCACATGGGCCATAGCACCTGACATCAAAACCAATTACAATGCAATCAGATCAGAGATATGATTAGATAATGCATCCATAACGAAAGGTTGACCAAACCAGACAGAGAAGCAATGAAAGAAAACTAAGAAAACTACTGGCCTACATCTCTGATGGACTTAGATAGATACAAAGAGCCTAAACAAACTCCTCACAAATAAAATTGAGCTATATAGGCACTATCCACTTTGGTCAATTAGACTTCATCCCAGAGATGTGGGTTCAACAACAAAAATGGGTCAACATAATCCATCACATAAGTAAACTTAATCACAATAGGCACATTATCATTTCACTAGAAGCAGGAAAGACCTTAACAAAATACAATACCACTTCATGATCAAAATGCTGAAGAGAATAGTCATGGATGGTGATATCTCAACACAATAAAGGCTATATATAAAAGCACCTTAAACCTAAATAAAACTTAAAGGGGAATGACTCAAGGAGTTCCCATTGAAATCAGGAACAAGATAGGGGTGCCTACTCTCACCATTGCTCTTTGATACAGTATTAGAAATACTATCCCAAGCAATAAGATGGGAGAAATATATAAAAGGGATACAAATTGGAAAGGAAGAAGTCAAATAGCCCTATTTGCAGGTTACATAATCCTATATATAAGAAACTTGAAATGTTCCACCTCAAAATTTCTAAAGGTGATTAACTCTTTCAGCAAAGTGTGACAATACAAAATTAGCATACAAAATCAGAAGCCTTTCTATATGCAAAGGACAAATATACAAAGAAAGAAATTAGTGAGGCTGTCCCATTTTTAGTAGCTGCAAAAACAAAAATCAATCACTTTGGAATAACACTAAAACAAGGATGTGAAAGACCTATGTAATGCAAACCTACAAGCAATCAATAAAGAACTGGGGAGGACTTGAGAAGATGGAAAGACCTTCCATGCTACTAGAGAGGTAGAATTAACACTGTGAAAATGGCAATTCTACCAAAGGGATATAAAATTTAATGCACGGCTAATAAAAATCCCAGCAACATTCTTCACAGAGATAGAAAAAAAATATACCTCAAAATTCATATAGAATGGCAGCAAACCTTAGACATCCAAACATATCTTCAGCAAAAGAAACACTTCTGTAGGTATCATCATATCTGATCTAAAGCATTATTCCAAAGCCATAGTAAGAAAAACAGCATGGCACTGGCATAAAAATAGGCATATAGACCAATGGAACAGAACTGAAGACCTGGCCCTTAGGTCAAGTAACAGCAACTACATGAAACTAGACCCACTCATCTCACCATATACAAAAATTAACTCCAAAGGGATTAAAGACCTCAATATAAGACCTGAAACTCTTAAACTACTGGATCAAAAAATAGAAGTAACTGACCAAGATATAGGAGTGGGGAAAGACTTTCTAAACAATAGCCCAGTAGCTTAGGGAAATCAAAAAAAAAAAAAAAATACACTCAACCAGTGGAAACTCATAGAGCTAAAAAAGATACTGGACAAACAAATATATCATCATCAGAGCTGCTAGATTACTCACAAAATAGGAGAAAGTCTTTTCCAGCTATATTAGTGACAGAGACCTAATATCTAGAAACTACAAAAAACTCAAAAACCTAAACAATAAAAACTCAAAAAACCAACTCAAAATATGTAGAAGAGCAATGAATATGGAATTATCAGCGTAAAAAACACAAAGGTCTAGTATAGGAAATGTTCAACATCCTTAGCCATCAGGGAAATGCAAATTAAAGCAACTATAAGTTTCCACCTTAATCCAGCCAGGATGGTAATCATTAAAAAATCAAGCAACAATAAATGTTGGCCAGGATGTGGGGAAAAAGAAACCCTCATTAACTGTTGGTGGGAATGAAAGCTTGTACAAGCACTATGAAAAATCCTGAAAAAGATGAAAACGGAACTACAAACAGACCAAGTTATTCCCCCACTGGGCATGTAACGCAAAGGCTCCCTGCTTCACTGCAGAGATACCTGCTCAGCTATGCTTATAGCTGTTCAATTCATAATATCTAAGAACAGGAATAACCCAGGAACCTATTGTGGGATGAATGGATAATAAAGATGTGGCATATTTATACAATGAAATTCTATTCAGCTCTAAGAAAAAAAAAATGATACAATGAAATTTGTAGGCAAATGGAATAATTTGGAAAGATAATACTTAGCAAACTAACACAATCACAGAAAAATACTGCATGTCCTCATGCATTTGTGTTTCCTAACCTGGAACAGCCTGAGTTGCTGGCATACCCGACAGGCAACTCAAGGCACAGATAATAATGGCGGAAGGGACGTTTGGGGTTAAATAAAGACAAAGGCAAACCCAAATAAGTTGTTACCTTGGAAACATTTCTCTTTGAAGGTAGACTAAAATATTTAACCCTCAACAGGAGTGTGTGGGATCCTCTGAAAAGAGGGGCTCTAGACATGGTGGGAAGAATACTAACCTTAAAAAATCTTGGATCTGGCATATAACTCCCAGTACTAGAAGTTGGTGCTGCCCACATTGAACTTTTAATCAGAGAGATCCACAAGGTGCCAAAAAGAAAGGCTCCTGTCAAAGCACTCAATTTCCTTTCTTAGATAAAAGGTAAGACCCTATTTCTGAAAACACCATATGCTGTTGGCACAGAAGACAGAAAGACCGGACTGGAATCTGGAAGGGAGCCAGTCCCCAAAAGAATAGCCCATACAGTGCTGTAAAACACTACATAAGCTACTGGGGGAAAGTGGTCAACAAGGTGTAAGCAAGGAGGGGTCTGAGCAAGCAACTACCTGACAAGATGTACACACCAGTGCAATGGTGGAACACAGCCTTGGTGAGTAACCAATGACTTTCTGATTGGCTAAGAGATCTGCTTGGAAAGGAACCCAGAGCTATAACTAGGAACCAGGCCAGAATCCTATGGAGACCAAGATTTTGGTCTCCAACATCAAACTCCCACTAGTCTTGGACCTGTAGAGGAGTGACATCCATCAAAATTTCCCTAAATTAGTAATGCTTATCCTACTTAACCTATGCTGACTTCATACTCTATTGGATAATATGTTTTCAGAAAGTTGTGATACTTGATGAGATAAACCACCCTTCTCACTTTAGCCAAGGCACAAAGTTAACCACAGAGGAATTGGTGAAATGAGCAAGAATGTTGCTTCCATGGTGAGCCTGACAATCAGTGAAAGCATGAAGGAGACAGATGCAAAGAGGATTTTCAATACATACAAAATCAGAAACTCAGAAGCTCCTGAGAGCTGTTCACTGAGGTAAACTTTAAGCATATCCACCAAGGCTCAGAGAATTTTGTGGAAGAGGGGGAAGGAAAGATTGTAAGAGCCACCAGTTGTAATGGCATAGCCAGAGGCATTGGCCCTCTCCCCAATGAGTGACTTCTGCTTTCACAACTAACCAACAACCCCATGGGGAATGCCCACAACCCCACTAAGGAGGGCCCTTAGCAGAATGGAGGCAGGGAGGAGGGAAATGGTGGTACCAACTCAAGCTGTGTCCATAAAAGTATATAAGACTAATACTGAAAAGATTGAACTGTTTACTTTACAAGTATTAAATAATAAGTCCTAAATTTGTAAATAAAAATTATATTTGGGTGTGGTGGTGTATTCCTTTAATTACAGCCCATGGGAGACATAGGTAGGAGGATGGCTGTGAGTTCAAGGCCAGTATGAGACTGCATAGTGAATTCCAGGTCAACCTGGGCTACAGTGAGACCCTACCTCAAAATAACAACAACAAAAATACTATGGTATATTATTTAATGACTTTGACAATGTTTACTAAGCATATGTGAGAACTATTTGATGATTCAAGGACAGACAGTAGTATTCCATGTTGAAATTTTATGCAAAGGTGTGTGCTGTTAAACATTAGCTTGTACAATCATCCAGGTGAGAACACAACTACAAAGGTTAAACTTTGAGACATGGTCATTGTTAAATGTTATTTACACTGCATATTCCTTCCTTTTACATTTATAAATTATCCCTTGAAATGTTAGATCCAATTCAAGACACTTTGTTCCAGGGTTTGTAAAATAATTATTTTCTGTTTGGTATGGCTTATGTCTTTATGTTGACCATTCTATCACTGTAGCTTAAAGCTAGCCATGGGGGGGGGGGAGCAAACAGAAGTGGATTTGGATATATTCAGATGTAGCATTCATTTAAGGTTAGCAAGTGACTGTACTTAGTCTATAGACTTCTCATGCTGAATTTTATGAACTGTAACCTGTTATTTTGAAGTACTCTTGAAAGTGTCTACAACTTCTTATGGTCCAATTCATTCTAACATCATAATTTTGTATCATAGTTTTAATTTTGAAAATAATAAGTGTGCTACATAGTGATATATTAGATAAGTGTACCCAAATAAATAACATTTCCTTTCTGTATTTGTCAAGATAAACATTGCACTGTCACAAACTGGTATAAAGTATAACTTCAGAACTTTTCAAAGACAGTTACATGCTATTGATAATAAAGATAGTCTGGGAATGAAAAAATAAAATATATTACTAGGTTTTATCCTTTTAATATATAGACAAATAGCCTTTACCTATCTTAGTTGAGAAGTAACTGACATATAAGATGTATGAGATACTGTGGTATAATTTATTATATTTTGTAAAATTGTTACCACAATGAAGTTGCTTAACAAATACATTAACTTATATTTATTTTTTTAGTATGCTACAACATTCATGCTCTACTGTCTTGCAACTTTAAATAAATACATTAGCATTAACTATCATATTAAGTTGAAGTTTATAACTCAAATTTGTGTGCTTTAAGCAAAATCTTGCTTCCTCTACTACCTACCCCCTGTCAGCCATCATTTTCCACTAGCTTGTATGATTTCACTTTTCTGGATTCCATGAAGGGATCAAACAGTATTTTACTGTCAGTATTGACTTCTTTCATTAGTATGTTGACTCCCACATCCCCACATCATAATAACAGAATAGTGTCCCTTTTAACTACTTAACAATACTCTTTATGTAAATATGTACCTGAACATGTATTCAGTTATTTATTTTTAGTAAATAAATGCATCAAGATTAGATCTGCCTACCACAAGACCAGTCACTGTCACCACAACTGCCTTGGGCCCAGGATTCATTGCAGAAGAAGTGGTAACATGATGACTCTCACCACTAGGCTGAAAAACAGTGTTAGGGGGATGGTAACAGACAAAGTGGTAACTCAAACTTTATCCAAACAGAGGTCCAGAGTCTACAGCAAACTCAAAACTTAATTAGACTTTATTTTACCTGCCAAGGCTTAGGGAACTTTGAAAACAAAGGAAGAGTATAAGAGCCTCAGAATGTGTGGGAATAGCCTGAGGCATCACACCTCCCACACATAAAAGAGACTGAGTGAGGTCTTGAGGACCTCACAATTAATATCAAAAACCCTACCAATTTAAAACCTCAGTCAAATGGGGTTGGGGGAAACAGGACATAAAAATACACCCATTTTATTAAAAAAAATCAATGAATACATTTAAACATTAGTTGATTTTGAGCATGATAAAAGAGATCCACATCTTTTTATACTGTAAGACAAAGTAATTTGTATTTCCTAAGAGAAAACTTTGAATAGTAAACTTCCCATTATATCCATCCTAACAGCATATTGTAAGTACATCTGCCAGAGGTTGTTGGTAACTATGAGAAATGCTGTATTTTTTTGTTAAGAAAATGTTATTTGCATAGACTCTGTTTTGGTGCTTGTCCAGAGGACCAGAAATAGCCAGTGAGTGAAACAGAGATGAGGAGAAGCATCAGGATAACAGGAGGAACATGCCTTCCATTCAGCACATGAGAACAGGTTGCTGCAAGAGAAGCTGAGCAGCTATGAGCCAGCAAGGACACATCACGACTTTCTGCTTGTTGAAAGAGGCTGGTTGATGAAGGTGAATAGTCAAGTGGAAAGTCATTGGAGAGCAGGATCAGAACAGAACAGGTGTGTTCAAATCCAAGGTCACAGAGTGATCTCTGTATAAAGCTGTCTTTGATTGTAGTCTCATGGGGTTATTGAAAGATGAATGAGATAATTTCTGTGTGGGATACTGATATAAGCATCAAGTAAACTGGTTTATATTTGTGTGAAATGTTAGGTTAAATCACAGGAATTAAGAATATTAAAATTTTAAAGGAAGTGCTGTTTGAACCAACTTTTTAAAATTTGTAAAACACTGGAATATTATCAATGAAAATTGAATATGTTAACATGTAATTGACTTTAAATTTACACTAAAATCTTACTAATTCTATATTTATTCACATTTGAAGCCAAAAACATTTTTACCTATTTAAAAAGAGAGAAATTGCTAAATTTTAGAAGATAACATTCAAGGACTGTTGACATGAAATGAATACTGTTCTTACTGCTAGGCTGACAACCAATCTCAGATTGATGGTGACAAACACTTAGAGTAATCAAAACCTAAGAAAACAGAAATACAGAGACTACACAGGACTCAACACTAAATCATATAAATTGGATATATTCAGGTTTGTGACAACAAACCTGCCATGGCATAGAGAATGTTACAGAAGAAGTACTGGAAAGATTTTAAGAGCCACATATTGGGTAGGAAGAATGAGGCAAGGTCCCCCACTATCACATAGGGACTGAATAAGGCCTTCATGATCCCATGCACAGCAAATCCCACAACCCTATTAGGAGAGCTCCTGGGGTAGTGGGAGCTGTGGTAAGAGGAAAATAGTATATAACCTATTATTATGTGTATGTATGTATGTATGTATGTGTGTGTGCATATTTATATATAATGTATATATATAATTATATACATGCACACACATACACATATATATAGTCATTATATATATAATGTAATCTTATAATGTAATATATATATACATATATATATATATATATATATAATGTAATTTAAAAAATCACTAGGAAACAATAATCAATTCTCAATTCTGTAAGGAAATTTACAAAAGTTGGAAAAATAAGAAATGAGGAGGAAATATTAATTTAAAAATTACCCAGAAAAAGTCAGATTTTGTGTGAAACTTCTCTTGGAGAGACACACAAAAAACCCCAGATGGGCCAGGAGTGGTGACACAAGCCTTTAATCCCAGCACTCAGGAGGCAGAGGTAGGAGGATCATCGTGAGTTCAAGGCCACCCTCAGACTACATAGTAAATTCCAGAGACTTGAGCTAGAGTGAGACCCTACCTCAAGAAAAAAAAAAAAAAAGAAAAGAAAAGAAAGAAAAAAGGAAGAAAGGAACGCCAAATTATGTACAGGTGACAGAACAAAGTACTGTTGTACCAAAATCCAAGTGGTGAACCTGTGATTGTACCAGCTTACTTACATGGGCAAGCAGTTTGTTCTCCAGGCAAGGACGACTCAAAGGCAAATGCTTCACTAAAAAGCCCACACAGCGCTGGTGTCAAAGCTGCACGCCCAGAGCTGCCTGAAGGACTCGCCGGCTGCTCTGCCTCTAGTCGGAGAATCTCTGTTGTTCAGCAGTTGTTCACTGCTATTATAATTTAGCAAGGATGGGGTGCTTCTGAACTAAGTTCCAGTAATTTCCCCAAATTTTCGTTTACTTCCTGAGGTTCATGAGCTTCACTCCTCTCTCCCAGAGGAAATGTGAAAATTCTAAAGAGCTTGTTGAACAATACCAGGGATTGGGAAGAAAAACTGTTCACTTTGAATATAGTAGTCTTGTTAGAAATAACCCTACAAAGGTTTCTATTTTAATTATATGTTTTCTTGACTTAAGAATAAATTAATAATTTCTCATGGAAAGCTTTTTGGGAGTGAAAATAGGAGAGATATGTAAGAAAAGTAAACTAATGTTGCTTTGGTATATGTAACACAGAGTTTGACAGGAAAATGTGGAAAATACATTTTAGTTTTCTCAAGCCTTCGACATTCTTAATTTTAAAATCACATTCCAGATTGGAACTACATTGCATCCCATGTACTTAGAGGGAAAAAAATGAGAACAACAGACAATGACAAATGCCTCTTACTACAAATAAAAAAAGGTGAAGCAACACAAACAAAAGCTATGGCTAATTTTCATTTTTCAGTTTCATGCCTAAGGTTATATTTTTGTTAGGTTGCAAACCAGACTATATCCCAACCATAATTCTTCTCTGACAGATAGGAAGCTTAGCTTTGCTTCAGGGTTTCTGTCTCATAAATAATTTCTTTGAACGCTTTGAGCACTGTGGTAAATGGAATATCACCACCCACCTTGACCAAAGGCACCCACACCCTCCAGAGGCCACAGCCCTCCCAGGACTCTGGCTCTAGCCTAGTGAAACTGGTGTAAGACTTATGCAGTCATAAAGTAACCCATCTGTTTTGTCTTAAGCCACCACATTTATAGTGATTGCTGTGGACTCAATTGAAAACTGTGAACAGTAGCCTACAGGCATTCCACATCCATCTTCATATGCGCTCACTGCCTCTGTTCTCATACCCTCTCTCTGTGGCTGCCTGAAGCTACCAAATCACTCCGCAGAATGTCTTAATATTCCCCTTATCAGCCCCTCAAAGCTCGCGCTCTCTTCATCTACACTTCATATTTGAGTCCAGTTATTTTCTTTAACTGCCCATATTACTTATGAATGTTGGATTGTCAATTTAAAAACTTATAAAGGGGGCTGGAGGGATAGATTAGCAGTTAAGGCATTCGCCTGCAAAGCTAAAGGACCCACTTTAGCCAGATGCATTAGGGGGCACAAGCAGCTGGAGTTCATTTGCAGTGATTGGAGGCCCTGGCACATCCATTCTCTTACTCTCTCTCTCTCTCCCTCTTTCTTGGTCAAATACATAAATAAATAAAAATATTTTTTTTAAGTTATAAAGGACAAGGGGAGATTGCTCAGTGATTAAAGATGCTTTCTTACAAAGCCTGCTGGCTTGGCTTCCAATCCCCAGTACCCATGTAAAGACAGCTATATAATGTGGCACATGTGTCTGGAGTTCATTTACAGTGGCAAGAGATCCTGGTGTGCCCATATTCACTCATTCATTCTCTCTCTCTCTCTCTCTCTCTCTCTCTCTCTCTCTCTCTCTTCCTCTCTTTCTGCTTGCAAATAAGTAATTTAAAAACTTATGAAATTTTGAGAGAAGAAAATAAATAGCATGCTTAATATTACTGCTCAAAAGCACAGGCCAGTCATGGATCACTGGACATGCAGAGCCATCATGCTGACAAGAGAGGAAGTAGTGTAGATACTAAGCAATATACTGTGGAAATAATGCAGGTATGAAAGTTTGTAGAAGGTTGTTGCTATCTAAGTTTAAGCATACAGCTGGGCTGCAGGGGGAAAGAAGGAGAGCTATGAGGGTTGGGGCAAGAAGAATTCTAAAAGCAGAGAGGTGCTTGTATCTTACAGATCATACGGCATGACTATTTGGGGATAGGTAAGCATTATTACCTCTTCCTAAAATCCAGGTACAAAGGATGGTCATTACAAGAAGGGTTAACAAATTAGTAAAAGTATGCCAAAAAGTTAATTGAGGCAAAGAGAAGCATCAGCGTCAGCATAGTGTGGTGGCATACACACACTTATAATCCAGGAATGTGGGAGGTTAAGATGGAGCACCCGAATCTCAAAGCCATCCATGTTTATAATGCTATTTCCAGACCAGTCTAAGGAACGTGTTTTCTCAAGAGACAAAAACAAAAACATCAAAAAAAAGAAAATATACTTTAAAAGATTTGCTACTAGTTAAATGACAATCATTGAAGTATATTTCATTCAAAAATATTATTACTATAGTACCAAACCCTTACCAAAGTAATGAAGTTTGAGATGAATGATCTAAGTTAATGAAATAAATAAAAGTCATCCAATTTAAAGTAAGTATGTGACTAGAATTATCTGGCATATTCTTCTTTGGTTCACCTTCAAAATAAATATAAAATATTTTCAAGGGTTCATGGGGTATTTTTGTGCAGGTGGGTTTGTGTTGAGGGATTTTTTTTCCTGTCTTTCTTTTTTTTTTTTTTTTTTTTTTGGTTTTTCAAGGTAGGGTCTCACTCTAGCCCAGGCTGACCTGGAATTCACTATGGAGTCTCAGGGTGGCCTTGAACTCATGATGATCCTCCTACCTCTGCCTCCCAAGAGCTGGGATTGAGGGAAATTTTTTGACATGCAAACAAAATATTCTAGTTATTTGGAACTCTGAGATGACTCAGTCAGTAGGGTACTTGAGGTCAAACATGAGGACCTGAGTTTAGAATTCCAGAAAATACACAAAACCTGGGCATGGTGGCATGTACCTGAAATCGCAGGGCTGGGGAAGTGTAGAAGAGAATATCACTAGGGCATGCTGGCTAGCTAGTCTCTTCAAATTGGTAAGCTCCAGATTCAGCAAGAGACCTAGTCTCAAAAAACGTAGATGGAGAGTCACTAAGAAAGACCGTGAGTTAAGCCTCTGTCCACCATACACATACACATATGTTCATATGCATCTGCACATACATACATACATACACACACACACACACACACACACACACACACACACACACAGAAATTTGTATCCATGCACACATGCCATATAGACATACATGCAAAAAATATTCTGGATACAGATACACATTGGCAGGCCTTACATTAATTCTCACAGAAAATTCTATAATGCCTAATGGATTGATTTATTTCCCATTTCCTCTTGGTGGATATATATAGAGGACATTGAAATTAGATATGATTTGATTCACATATTTTAGCCACAGAACTGCTATGTAATCTTGAACAAAATAGTAAATCTCTCTGAAGCTTGGTTTTCAAACCAGTGAATAATGGCCAAACCATAAGCAATATTTCACCTAATCTAAATGTCCACCCACTGAAAATGCACCCGTATAATACATACTATTAAGAAAGAAAAAAGCTGTTGTCAGTTATAATTTCAATATGCATCCTGAGCTAAGCATCAGTAAAATGGCACAATATAAATATGCTGTTTTGCTCTTGGGAAAATAGGACCCATAAACACATTTTATCTCTGATGTACTTCCACTATATTATTAGCAGAAAAAGAGGAAGCCAGTGAGTAGTGAATCAAAACCTTCGCCTCTCTGTCCTACTCTTACTTAGGCTTATGCAGACTTTTTACTGTATCATACAGCTTTCCTTATTCAGTGGCCTTCAGAATTGTTTTAACTACCTATTTATTAAATTCATATAAAATACTTTAAAGCATGTGTCTTTGTGGTCCAAATTTTAGCTTTTATCAATCATGCTACTGTAAATTTGTTCATTTATTTAGGTTTTTATTTACACTATCTCCTAAGGGTAGAAGGATACAGTGAATTTAGTGAAAGAAGGCACTTGATATGATAGATACAGTTATATAATTAGTTTATATTTTTAAAATATCTATATATAAGTTTGAATTTTTCAAAAGTATTATGACAATTTAACATTTCTTTTTAATATATGTATAATTGTTTCTACTATGTTGAAATAATTTGTATTTTAAATAATTGATACCTTAGCATTGATGCATTTTAATTTATATTCCTTTAAAATTCTCATCAGCATCTTCTTCCCTACTTACTAAATTGTTAAAAAATACTTTTTTAATATTATGTTAAATCGCTTAATTCCCTTATTGTTCAAAAGATGAAGTCTATTACATAATGTTTTTCTTTATGTTTAAGGTATACAATTTTCATTATATGTGAGAAATTTTTTGAGGGAAGATTTTATTGTCTGCTACATTTTATTTACCTTTACATATTTCTTGTACCATTAACCATTTGATTACCACAGAGAATAATACACAGGTGCTTCTGGCTTCTTGAGACACTTGAAACTCAGTAATGTATCTCAAATAACTGAGTTTCCTAGTAACAAAATGTGTGCTTCACAATAAGTAAATATTTAAATTTTATTAAGATAAAAATACTATGTTTATTTAAACACTGGCAAAGGTATAAAGTATAGAATAGAACATATTTAAAGTTGTTTCTGATATCAGTAATATCTTTTCAGAACGCCAGCATTGTAGCACAAAATAAGGCGTGAACCAAGTGTATCCTAAATAAGTAGATAAGCAATTTAGGTAATGAGATGACATATGTTTAATGTTTATTGAGTAAGCAATAAATTTATGAATATACTTCATTGGTTAATGCAAACAAATTATTTTATACAATAAAAGTATACTTATCATTATTCAAAGAACTTTTAAATATATCATATATCATTAGGAATACAATGCTGTATGCAATATAATATTTTATACAAGGTTTCCTTTAAGTACTTAGTAAAACACAACAAACTTTAAAAAAGTACATATATACTTTATGACATCATTCTTCAATGTTTTACATATTAATCTGAATACACAGGAAACAAGTTTAGAAGGCTACAGCATCTCCAGAGAGCACACATCTTTGAGCAAAGCCAAACCTTCCATAGAATGAAAATGCCCATATTGTGCTGTAAGTTTTATGTCATATGTATGAGAAAGTGGAATTGTGGAATTTTGGTGAATCAACATCATAATCTGGCATGCAATGTTGAGATCCAATGATAGCATACCTACTATGTGTGGTAGTTTGAATATTTGACCCCCAGAGACTCAGGTGTTTTTTTAAAGCTTGTAATTTGGATTTCCAGCTGCCTGGCTGGAGAGGGGTGGGTCACTGGGTGGGAGCAGATCTTGGCATCCAGTTCTTAGGTGAGTTTGGGGCTGGATCTGATTTCCAGCTAAAGAGTGTGCAGAGAGGTTTGCGCTCTGCCTGGGTCCTACTTGATGCTTGTTTTTGTTTGTTGCTTTTGGCTTTTGCTGGCTGTTCAGTTGTTTCTTTCTTCTTGGATGTAGGGAAGCATCCTGAGTTTTCACAAAGTTGGACAACTTATCAGACTACCTTGTAGGACAGAACAGATCTGAAAGTACTGATGGGTCACTGATGGGCCAGCGATGGGCAAACATGGTCAGGCCTGCTGAGTTATGCATGTCCTTTCCCTGGTTTAAACCTAAACCTTATGCTACAAACCCGAAGATGGACTTGGGGTCACTATACCTCTTTATTTGTTCCTTTTTTCATGTGGAAGCATTGGATATGCCTTATTTCTTTAATTGCTGTAGAGACCAGGTGACTAAGCCTCATTTGTTAGGGCTGCTGGAGCTCAGACTCTGTTACTAACAATGCCAATAACTCCACTCATACACATATATGAGTGGATGTGCATATGTGTGTATAAAGTTAATGATGCTTCCTAGTTGTGACATTTCTTCAATGTGTGTACCTAAAATAACCACAGTTTATTGCCTATGAAATATGTACTTCCAGCCTATGAATGGTGTAATTAGTAATGTAATTCTACATATGTCCAAAAGAAAATTATTCAAATACCTCCTCTAAAAATCTTTCATAGAATGTTATAGATATGAGCATGAGCATCTCAGCCACAAGAATATGTTATCCATGAACATTTTTGGTTCATATGCCTTTATTTGTTTACTTATTTGATTTTTCAAAGTAGGATCTCACTCTAGCTCAGGTTGACTAGAAGTGACTGTGTAGTCTCAGGCTGGCCTTGAACTCATGGCAATTCTCATACCTCTGCCTCCTAAGTTCTGGGATTGAAAGTGTGTGCCACCACACCCAGCCATATGTTTTTAAATATTAATACTGCCAATGAAATTAATCTTTAAGGTGCTCTTATGTTCAACTTGCATAACTTACTCCCTGACTTATTTAGAGTAACTAATAAAAAAGAAAAATTTAATAAATATTTTAGGTCTCACATGAAAGCTCAATTAGTTCAAAATTTTTTTGTCTAACAAGTAACTTGAGCAGTCACTGTCACAATGAAGTTGAAGGAGAAAATGGGACAGAAGGAAAAGTTTAGTTTGCAAATATTAGCCCTTTAAAAAATATATATATATACTTATTCCTATCTCAAAGACTTGTATTAAATGTCATCACAATTTGGGTTATTCTTATTGTAGAACAAAACCAAGCATTCACTTGGGTAAATAAGGATTTTGTGCTCAAACTTTCCACTGAGGTACATCATTGTGCATCACAGAGCAACCCTTTGTGGTGAGTTTGCAGTTCCTCCTACCAAAACAGCTATAGGAAATATTCATTTTCTATAGAGAGATATCACAGGGGAATATCTTGGGCTCTGTTCTCACAAAGTTAGGCTTCACTACCTTTCTCCAGAATGCAAATTAAAATGATTAAAAGTGGAGAGAAGTTTATTCCATTTGGTCACACTGAATAGAGGAACAAAGGAAGGGCTCCAGTGACTAAAAGCCAGTTTTATGGCACTGAGAAAAACTTTCGGTTTAAGTAGAGGAAACATAGGGACTAGAGGCAAAAGATAGCCATAACTCAGCAGTCCTAGTAAGGTGTGGTCCAAAGGTTTGTTGTCTTAGTTTTCTTTCTGCAAGGTGGTCACAGGAGATCCTCTTTTTGCAAGGTGATTCTCCATAGATGATTACCTCTGCCTTATGGTGTTGATTTTTCCATGGAACTGCTCTCATTTGGGTAGGGGGAGGACTGTCTTGACAGAACATTGATTCTTATGGAGTACAATATGACTCTGGGAGAGACAAGGAAAATGGCTTAGGTCTGTTTTCTCAACAAAAGTAAAGGATACAGGGCTAGAGAGATGGCTTAGCAGTTAAGGCAATTGCCACCAAAGCCTAGGAACCCAAGTTCACTTCCCCAGTACCCATGTGAGCCAGATGCACAGGGGGTGCATGTGTATAAGTTCACACATGTGTGCAAGGTGGCACTTGTGTCTGGAGTTTAATTGCAGTGACTAGATGCCCTGACATGCCAATTCTCTCCCTCCTTCTCTCTCTCTCTCTCTCTCTCTCTCTCTCTCTCTCTCTCTCTCTCTCTCTTTACACACACACACACACACACACACTAATAAAAACATTTTAAAATGTGAATGAGACAGACAGAAAATGAAGGAATAGATGTCGGGCATTTATCCTGCCTTTAGTTACCTGTAGAACTTAGTGAGTAGTTTAATGTTGCTCAGTGAATCTGCTTTAAGTACTTCCCTCAGTTCCACTAAGTGCGGAACTGTCATTCTTGAATCTGTTTCTCTGGCATTCAAAGTTCATAATAGAAACTCAGATTGAAGTCAGATGTTCAGTCTGGGCTACCTAACACATGTGAGATTGGCTATACCACCCTAAAATATAAAATATCTCCAAGACTTGGGAAGCAATGCATTGCTATAAGCCACTGGGATGCTGGAACTGCTTATTGGGCTGCAGTTTTTCCTGCTATTTTCTGACAAACAATATAGTATCCATAATCACAGGCAAGCATTCTTATTCATCAAACAATTGTTAAGAACCTATAGAGTAGTACACATCAGACAAGACAGTAGATAGTATCGCTTTTATCCATAAAGGGTTCAAAAGCAGCTGTGGGCTGGAAAGATGGCTCCGTGGTTAAGGTGCTAGCCTGCAATGCCTAAAGACTTGAGTTTAATTCCCCAGTACCCACATAAAGCAAGATCCACAAAGTGGTGCATGCATTTGGAATTCACTTGCAGTGGCTGGAGACCCTGACACACCCATTCTCTCTTCTTCTCTCTTTCTCTCTCTCCTTGAAAAATAAGATCTCATCACTGAAGTATCCCTAAAATGAACCCAACATGGCCCAGGGAAATTTGCAGAAGAGGGAGCTAAAAGATTGTTAGAGCCACATGTTGGGACATTATGCAGAGACATTGCCTCTTACCCATTATTGATGGCTAACCCCACAATGCATGATCCATATTCCCCAAAAAGGAGGGTCCCTGTGGAGGGGGAGGAGAGGAAGGAGGCTAATGATGGTGCCAACATGGCTGTATACACACTGTGTACATAGCTAATAATAATTAAAAAAAAAACACTAAAACACACACACACAAAATAAGTGAATAAATAAATAAATACACAAAATAAAATAAAGACTTGGCTAAAATAAGGATAGTCATTCTGAGAAATAAAGGGCATGTGGGAGAATAATTTGTCCATAAGCAGAGAATTCCCTTTACCTAGATGAATCTATACCTGCTCAGGTAAGTGTGCACTTGTGTTGTATAAAGATCCCTTGGAACTGAAATATTCCTTCCTAAAGGGAGGAGGGAGTGAAGAGGTCAGGTGGTCTAGAAGAGCTGAAAACTAAAAAGTCACATGACCTCTCTCCAAAATTATAGGGATGGCAAACAAAAGGCCTACTTTGCCCAATTTTAATTAGAAATTGAAACATTTCTTACTGGGAGGATATAGGAAGTTAGCTAAGAAGATTTAGGAAGCCATTTCTGGGAAAATTTTGTAAGATCCATCCCTAAGGCTGTGCGATGAGAAAACAACTGCTTGGAGTGAAACTCTGATTGAGCTTCCTGCAAGTGGTACAGGGTGCTTGAGACTTGGGCAGCTGAACTTCCTGCAGGTTTGCAGTGTCCTTCAGAGATGCAGCTTCTGTGAATTGTCACATATACTGGGGTGGGGGTTTCCCGGACATAGCTACATTTGAGACAAAGCCGCTATGGGAAAGCCATCATCGAAAATGGGATGAGAATTCTTGATGGGGTGGATCCTCTATGGTCTCTATGCTACTGTAAATAAGCCTACACCCTGAAATTGAGGGTGTAGAGCATCCGTGGGGTGATCCTTCCCGAAATAGGGAGCTCCACTTAAGCAGGTCCTTATACACAGTGGGGTGAGCCTTATCAGTGGTGTGGCTGCTTTGGGGTCTCCATTGCTTTTGTAGGCAACCTCTCACCCAGCTCTGTAAGTAACCCCAATAAACTCATGAGTTCACTAAAATTGGTTTAGGTGCAATCATACTTTGGCCTGTCACCTGTGCCCTATCTGGGGTGAATTGCTGTGTGTTATCGTTGCCCTTCGAGAAAGGTCTGTAACACCCCACTTCTCTCCTAAGTTTCAGAGAGCCATATCTTAATCTCCTCACAGCATTATTTCTCCTAAAATGTTTCACAATGTTACATAACTTAACACACGTATTTCATACATATGACTTCCTGTGTGGTCCTTTGCACAATTCCTAGCAGGATTAAGAAATTCTATAATAATAAAGACCTTATACAGGTGATATTATAAAAACACTCCACCTCCCCAGTTTCATATTATACCTGTCCTCTTTTACTCCTTCTTATCACCTCTTAGTCCTCTCTCATGATTTATCTTGACTCATATTTTATTTATTCATTAACTTATTTGAGAGGGGCATCAGACAGAGAGAGAGAGAGAATGTGAATACCAAGGCCTCCAGCCACTGCATTCCAACTCCAGAAGCATGTGCCACATTGTGCATCTGGCTTACATGGGTACTGGGGAATCAAATCTGGGTGCTCAGTATTCATTTGAAACTGCTTTAACTGCTAAGCTATCCCTTCACCCCCCTTTATTTATACAATAATATACAAACATTAAGAATTTAGATCCCCCTATGAGAGAGTGAAAGAAGGTTTGTGCCCCTAAACTTTGACCTCAAACTATCACTTTTTTTTTCTTGCAAAATTCGTGTATTTAAGAGGAATGTTTGAGACTGAAGATTCATGCTGACATCCAGAGAAATGATTCAAAAGGCCTGCTCTCTACACCTGTCAAAGGGATGGAAATACCAATAAAGAATTTCACCGTGCCCAGAATGGTTGGGAATTCCTACATCGTAACAGATTTGATTTTTTCCTAGATGTTTATGCATTCTGCTATAGTCCACATGAGAGAATCACAGACGACTGCACTTTTGCAGCCCATTGAGAGTCTTTTTATTAAGCTGGTGACTGAGATGGGCTCCTGTCAGAAAGTGCTCTCAGTGCATAAGCTCAGGGGCACGGCATTTTTAAAGGCAAGAGACCATAGAAATTACAAGGACACTGTTGCCAGATGTAGGTCAGGGCATCTTTGGAATTATAGGACCTTCACTGCCTATCCTGGAGTTATCTTAAATTCAAACACCTGGGCCACACTCCAGGGTCATGGGAAGCGCTGTGAATGTTAGCAATAAAAACATGGCCATCCTGGGGATTTAGGAAGTTTGTAACTGAAAGGCACCCTAGCAGATGAGTGTTAGTTTAGCTATTTTATTCCCCCAATAAATGCAGTCAGGACCTTGTTAGGGCAGGATAACATTATCTTGGCTATTTCAATTCATGTGCATGCACACATGGCACCAGGGCCTCTTGCCACTATAAAGGAACAGACACCAGACACAGGTGTCATTTTTTGTACCTTCCTTACGTGAGTGACTAGAGAGGTGAATCCAGGACTATAGGCATTGCGAGCAAGCACATTCTACTGTGAAAACATTTTTTCCTAGCCCATTATTTCTTTTCTACTTAAAAGTACAGCATTTTAAATATCTTATTTTCCTCGCCCAGATGGAAAGTGTCTTGAGACACCTTGCATCATGGATACTGAACTCCACTCTCCAGTTCCATTATCTCACATAAGACTTCCCCTTGCAGCCCAGTTTTCTTCCTCCCACCTCTGAAAATCTCCCCCCGACTACTTGCTGGAGTATCTCAAGCTGCTGCTTCTCTTTTGTTTCAGAGCTTCTTGATAATAAGTAAATGTCATTGAGTTCATTGAGCCTGAACATGACAAACAACATCTAACAGCATGCAGGAGAAAGCCATGACATGCAAATGAACCGAGTGAGCAGATGCTGTGTAATGTGAAATATCCAATCACGTGGGTAGTGGGCCACTGAACTTCTAAACCCTTGTCTGTGCTCTAGCCACTTTCTCTTTTGAAGATATATATATGCTATCCCTGCTTCTGTTGCTTGTTAAAACACATGCAGTCACATTAAAAGACTGAAGGGGTTCCAGGTCAGTCATGCAAAACAAAACCTCTTCTGCCTCAGAAAGCAAGAATAGAGCCTTGTTGTCATATAAACCTAAGGCCACATGGGTTATGCCTGGGGAACTATTTAGTGCCTCTGATCTAGGAACTTACATAATCTTTCAGAGCGATGAATCCTTTCTTAGCTCTTGGGTGGCTTTTAACTCAGAATTCAGGGTGCTGGATATTCATGGTCACATAAAACTTTTGAATTAGTGGCCTCCAGGATCATATCTAGTAAATTTGATGAATGAAATTTATGGACCCTGGAAGGTGACATTTAGAAAGATTTTATTAGTGAGTTTAAGGTCAAGAAAGAAGGCAGAGCTCCCATATAGGAGAAGGATTCCCTAGAAATGAGCTACTGTTAAGCAAGGAGAGGACCTTGATTGGTTGATGGATCAGGGAGAAGAGTGCAGACTGAGAATGCAATGATTTACTGGATGGGGGTGGACCTGGCCAGTTTATTTCCATGTCTGGGATCAATTCTAGAAAAGGGGAATTTCTGTAGGGAAAAAGACAAGGAAAATCTACACCCTCCATTTTGGGATTGGGATTTGTAGCCTCCAGCAAAGTGTAGGATACTCAAGACTTCCTTAGGGGAGAAATAAGGAAAAAGCAGATCTCCCCCACTCCCTAACAGGCTCAAGGACATTCCCACTTTTAACCAAGGCAGGAGCACTATTGCCCTAAACTCCATCACCAGTTTCCATCTCTTGTTCTTGTCACCTCTGTGGCTCTTAGTACACAGGGTGAGGCACATGGATTACAACTTTCCTTCTTCTTGTGAAAACTTAAAACACCAGCCTCTTTTTATTCTTGAGATTTCTGGACTCTTCTCTCTCTCTCTCTCTCTCTCTCTCTCTCTCTCTCTCTCTCTCTCTTTCTGTCTGTCTCTCTCTCTTCTCCTCTTCTTTCCCATTCCTCTCTCCCCTCTCCTCCCATACTCTTCTCTTCTTTTCCTTCCCTTCTTTCCTCTCCTCTTCTGTATTTCTCTCCTACCCCTCCCCTTTCCACCTCTCTCTCTCTCTTTCTCTCTAGTGAGAATGCATTCTGTCTTCAGGCCCCACTAGGATAGTTTATCATAGACTTTCAAACTCTCCTAACAAGTTTTATCTCTAAGTACATTGTCTCAGCTCAAACTCATTGAACCAGCCTATTGTTCTCCCCTTCTTGCTGTTTATCACTGCTATGCACATGTGTTCATCCAATTGCTTGTTCCCGGACACAAGAATATGGAACCTCTTCAGAGGTGTTCACTGAATCCTGATAGTCACTGGTATCATCCCATTCCAGGTTTGGTCAAATTGTAAATAAAACAAACTTCTTTCCCAACTTATGTTTATAATTCCTTTTAAAACATATGAATATTGGGGCAAGAGAGATAAGGTGTCTGCCTGCAAAGATTGATGACCCAGGACTGATTCCCCAGTACACAAGTAAAGCCAGATAAACAAAGTGGCACATACAGCTGGGGTTTGTAGGCAGTGGGTAGAGTCCATATCATGTCCATTCTTTCTCTCTCCTCTCTGTCTGTCTCTCTCTCTCTCTCTCTCTCTCTCTCTCTCTCTCTCTTTCTCTCTCCTTGCTACTAAATAAATAAAAATATTTTAAAAATAAAATATGTGATATATGTAATGAATGTAAAGATCCTGGTCATGTACTCAAATATATACAGTACTACTTATGAACAGTTTTTGCCTTCCCTGTGACTTCTGCTTTGTATTTTATTAAATTTCTTTCATATTTTATAATTCATATTAATCCTCTGAAGATTGAATTTGAGCACTTTATGCTTTGTTATGAACTTACCTTCTAAAAATAAACACTTTATTTTATTTCAACGTCCAAAATAAAAATATTAAGGTGCCTATTTTTTGCATGCTGATCCCTACAGAATGTGATACTCAAAAACATATTTCATAGTTTACTTTTTTTTAATCTCTAGAATATACTGTGGTGCCCAGGAATAAACATTTCTTTTTAATCTTGTTAAATTAAGAAGTATATGAGTAATTACTATAAAAGAATTGGTAGATGGTGAAATAATTCACCCTTTAGAACATGCTATGGAATGAAGTTTATTGAGTATACACAAAAAAAAGAGGAGCTGTTCAGTAACAAAAGTTTGAGGCACAGGGTAGAAAGCATTTGAATTTTGGAGCAGTATTTGCTATGTTAGTGTGAGCCCCTTTGCATGCAATTTCATGGAGGTATCTGTGTTCCCACTGATACAGAGGATTCCTAAGGCTGTAGGCCCTTTTACAGATGTCCTTCCATCCCATAATACCTGCCAAAGATTGAAGTATAGACTCTCATTTATCTTCATTGACTTTGACCCCCAAGTATGCCTGTTTAAACACTCACTAAGTCAGTTATACCAGTTTTGAAGAATGAATAACATGGACTGGGTAAATGGATTTGCTGTTAAAGGTGGTACATATTTGCCAAGCCTGACAGCTTGGTTTGATTTCCCAGTACCAGGATAAACCCAGGTGTTCAAAGTGACATATGTTTCTGAAGCTTGTTTACAGCAACAACAGCCTCTGACATGCCCATCCCAACCACCTCTTTTTATTTATGAATAAATAAAATAATAAATACAATGAGAATGTGTGGGTGGGTCTGGAGTGAATAGGCCAGACTCCTGTTTCCTGGCTCCTCCCACCTCCCCTGTCTGGGTCCATGGCATCAGTCTGTGTGTAGGCAGGTGTAACAGTCTGGAGTGAGCAGGCCAAACCCTGGTTCCTGGGATCCTCTCAATTCCCTGGTGTGGGTTTCCTGCATGGACAGTGTGTGAGCAGGCCAGTGGTGTGGAGTGAGTAGGCTAGAACTATCCTTGCGGACTCCTTCCAGTTCCCTGGTATAAGTTCCCTGAAGCTCATGTGTGTGCTGGAGGGCAAAGCACAGAGTAAGTAGGACAGATTGCTGTTTCCTTTCTCCTTTCAGCTCCTTGATCCTGTAGGACCCATTGTGCCTTGCTTGGGGAGGCCTGGTCCCTATGTGAATGTGGAATAAGGCCTTTTTTCTTTTCAGGTATCCTGACTGGCCACTGGACACCAGCATCCCCGTTCACCTGAGTCAGAGGGTGCAAGGGTCAAAGGATAAAAACTTGATTCCCCCTAAATAAAATACAGAGTCTTCTTAAAATGGGTAGACAACAATGCAAAATAGCCATTGAAAGTCAGAAAACAAATATCTCCATCAAGGATGCCTAATCCAACAATGGAAGCCTCCAGTGAAATAATAGAGAAATCAACAGGCATTCATTCCCAAAATAAAAACACAACCAATGACACCCTGATTAAAAAAAAAAAAAAAAAAAAAGTGCTGAACTGGAATCAAACCATCAAAGTACCAACAATTTTATCAATGAAATTGAACAGCATCATCTACTAGAACATTCTACTTTTGATAGTAGGCTAAACTTGATTGAAGAAAACATTAGAACCCTACAAAGAGATATGAATAAATTGAAGGTAAGTCACAAACTGGAAGTTCTCACCAACCATTTAAGTTTAATGAAGAGTTGATCAAATGCAAGAAAGAACTCCAGGAATCATCAAAGAAAATAGAACTCAAATTGAGATCATACCTAAAAAAAAAAAAAGAAAGAAAGAAAGAAAAAAGAGAGAGAGAGAGAGATGGGGGCTGGAGAGATGACTTGGCAGTTAAACTCTTGCCTGTGAAGCTTGAGGGCCCCAGTTCAAGGCTCGACTCCCCAGGACCCATGTTAGCCAGATGCACAAGGGGGAACACTCATCTGGAGTTTGCTTTCAGTGGCTGAAGGCCCTGGCACACTTATTCTCTCTCTCACTCTCTCTGCCTCTTTCTCTCTCTGTCTGTTGCTCTCAAATAAACAAACAACAACAAAAATTGAAAAAGAAAAGAAAGTAGCTCTTCACCTGGGCCAATCAATGGAAATTTCTTAAAACAGAGACAACAGGTCTGCCTCTTTCTCTGTCTGTCACTTTCAGGTAAATAAATAAGAAATAAACAAAAAAAATAATTAAAAAAAAGAAGAGATGGGCATGAAGCAAAATAACACAACAGAAAACAAAAATCAAATAGAAATTATATTTCTAGAAACTCTCACCAACAGTTACTCATGCAGAAGACAGAACCTCTAACCTTGAAGACAAGACAGAAAAAATTGATCAGGTGGCCAAAAACGATGCTAAATTCAAAAAATCAAGAGAACAAAATATGAGGGAACCATAGGACCCCTCTAAGAGGACCAAACACCTGGATCATAGGTATACCAAAAGGAGAGGAAATTCAAGCCAGATGCATAGAGAACATATTCAACAAAATCTATAAAGAAAGTTTTCTGAATCTCTGAATAGAGAGGCCCATCCAGATACAAGAAGCCCACAGAACACGAGAAGGCACCAAAGAAGAAACTCTCCAAGACACATCATTGTAAAAACACTTAAGAATGAAAACTTAGAATGTTAAAAAGATCAAGAGAGAAACAATCACAACATATAAAGGCAATCCAATCAGAATCACATCAGATTTCTAAATGGAAACTCTGAAAGTATAAAGGGCCTGGAATGGAACACTTCAAAGTATAAAAAACTATGGCTTCCAAACCAAGTTACTCTATCCAGCAAAACTATTCACATAATGGATGGTGAAAGGAAAATATTCCATGAAAAAAGTCAACTCTATTATATGAACACAAAGCCAGATTTACAGAGAATACTTGAATACCACACAGAACAGTCAAATAACCAATCTCAAGAACCATTAAGAAAATGATCACAGCTGGGCATAGTGGCACATGTCTTTAATCCCAGCACTTGGGAGGCAGAGGTAGGAGGATTGCCATGAGTTTGAGGCTATCCTAAGACAAATATAGTGAGTTTCAGGTCAGCCTGGTATAGTGTGAGACCCTACCTTGAAAAAAAAAGAAGAAGAAGAAGAAAAAGAAGAAGAAAAGAGGAAAGAGAAGAAAAAGATCACAATAACCAAAATTGACCAGGCTCAAAATAGTACAAAACACAAGAAAGTAAGAAAGTACCAAACCCGGACTTCCCGTCAAGATGGTGACCGCCTAGCTGCACTACAAACAACAAGGGGAAAAAAAGGCAAGTATTCAAGGGAAATTAGGAACTTTTTGAAGAGGGAGGGCACAGATTGGGGTAAAAGAGGGAAGCACACACCCCCACTACCCATGCCCCGCCACCCCACCCTCTGCGAATCACCTCATTGGTTGCAGCCCAGCGCCCCAGCGGCCCGGCGCCCCATGCGCACAAAGCCCCATGCACCCCGGTGGCCCTGCGCTCCCACAACCCCCGCACCCCACGCCCGCGCACCCCCGCCCCTCCAGCTCGCCCCTCCCCCACAGGACGCCCCACGCTCCCAATCCACACATGGCAGGCGCGGCCGAGCGAACCGAGGCTTCCCGCGCCCCAGACACCCCGCCCCACCCCCGTACACCTCGAGACCCCTCCGCCCCCCCCACCCCCCCCGCCCCCCCCGCCCCCCCCCGCCCCCCCCGCCCCCCCCCCGCCCCCCCCCCACGTCCAGAGAAACCCACGGCAACCCTTGGAATCCCACACCCCGGTGTGCCCCGCGCCCTCTCCCCCCATGCGCACCCTGCGCACCCCGCGCACCCCGCACACCGCCCACGTGCCCTGCACCCCAGCCCCCCGCGCCTCCTGCATGCTCCCCTGCACCCCCCTACGCACCCCATGACCCCCTGCACGCCCCGCGCTCCCCCCTGTGCCACCCGGGTGCCCCGCACCCCCCCACGCACCATGCTCCCCCCACGCCACCCCCGCTCCCCACACACCCCTCCTGCATGTGCACCCCCCTGCACCAACATTGCGCCCCTCGCCCCCTGACTGATCAGAGCGCCCCAGGCCCCCTGCCCCTCCAGGACACCCCACCCCACGCCCCCTGAGCCCTGCCGCCTCCCACACACCCCACCCTGATTGCCCGGTGCCCCGGCGCACCCCAACCCCCCCCCCGCCGCATGCCCCACTCGCTCCATACACACCATCGCACACCGCGTCCCCTTCTGCCCACCCGCCCACGCACCCTCTGCACATCCCGCATGGCTGTGCTCTGATCAGGCACCCACCAGTCACGCCTGCCAGCCTGCTGCACTGAAGCTGAGACCTCCTACCTCTCCCTTGTTCTCTGAACCTGCGAGTAGACCAGCCAGGTGGTGCTCGGTTCACAGGCCTGTGGGGGCCACCCCTGCTGTGAATAGGTGGCTGCCAGATCCCCTGCTGCTGTGCCCACATCACTTGCCGCCGGCCAGCTTCTGCTGTGTCCTGATTCCATACCCACATCATCTGCCTCTGCACTACAATTGCACGTGCAGTGGGCCCAGCCCCACAGCAAGAGCCACATAAGTCCACACTGAGCCACTAGCGCCAGTGCAGGTGCCATCCCCTACCTGTACATCGCCACCCACCCCCCACTCCCCTGAGGCGGAAGAGCACAGACTGTTTACAGACCCCAGTGTACCCAGCCAGAATCTAGACACCTTCAGGGCTTGCTACCTCAGTCCCCGTTCAAGCTCAAAGTCAGGCAGTGCATTACTGGGTGAGAATTCAGGCAACTTTGGTGCCTCTGTCAGGCTATAGGTAGGCAGCTTTGGCAAGAGTGAGCAAAAACCGAGGCTGTTTACAACTGCCCCAGGCTGCCTTGGATTCACATTAAGCTAGATCCCAGGCTGCTCCACCCACCTACCTGCCCATATACTGACATGGGTAGACCACAGCGTAAAAGAAATAACACGAAAAATAAAATGGAAGAAAATCCAGACAGATCACCCAGTCCAGCAAGGATCACAACTAACCAAAACATAGAAGAGTGTTTAGGATCAGAACATCAAGTGGAAGCAATGAACAATGCAATGCTGACCAAACTACTGCTAGAACTGACAGGAAAGCTACAAAGGATAGATAATCGTATGGATGCTACCATCACTAAGCTAGAGCAATATGATAAGACACTGGAAGGAATTCAAAGAGAGCTAAGAGAGTTGAGGGAGAGTGAAAAAAAAAAAAAGAGGACCTTAAAAATCAACTGGCCACACTAAATGAAAACATAAAGAAATGCAAGGATGATTTCCAAGAATCATCAAGAAAATCAGAAAATGAGACAAAAAGGGAGCTGGACAAAGTGATGGAAGTGATACATAGGAAAGTAGTAGAAAATGCAAACTTAATTGAACAAGTCCAAAACTCACTAGAGGCCCTTAAGAATAGGGTCAGTGAAGTGGAAGATAGAAATTCTTATCTGGAAGACAGGATGGAAGAAACAGTTCGAGAGTCCAAAAATTTCAGTAAGTTCAAAAGTTCCTGTGAACATAGCATGAGAGAATTGTGGGATACACTTAAACGTCCTAATATCAGAATCATTGGAATACCACAAGGAGAAGAATTTCAGACCAAAGGCATGGAGAACTTATTTAACACAATAATTGAAGAAAACTTCCCCCGATCTTAAAAGAAAGGCCCATCAAGATTCAAGAAGCAAACAGAACTCCTAACTGACTAGACCAAAGGAGAAACTCCCCAAGGCATATTATCATTACGACTCTAAACATTGACAACAAGGAAAAAATCCTAAAAGCAGCTAGGGAAAAACAGCACACCACTTTCAAAGGAAACCCCATCAGAATTACTTCAGACTTCTCAATGGAAACCCTGAAAGCTAGAAGGGCCTGGAATGATACTCTCCAAACTCTAAGAAACTATGGCTTCCAACCCAAACTACTCTACCCGGCAAATGTCTCCCTTATATTAGATGGTGAAAGGAAAACTTTCCATGACAAAACTCAGCTTTACAATTTTATGAACACAAAACCAAACCTACAGAGAGTACTCCAGGAAATTCTCCACAGAGAAGAAACGAATAACCAAACACAAATGCCTACAAGAAGCAGATCACAGCAACCAAACCCAGAGTAGATAGAAAAAAAAAAAAATTAAATTCCATGGAAATGCCAACACACCTCTACCACAACAACATGACAGGGATCAAATCAAATCTCACAGTCATCACCCTAAACATTAATGGCCTTAATTCACCCATCAAGAGATACAGGCTAACAGGGTGGATCAAAAAATTAGACCCCTCAATCTGCTGCCTTCAAGAAACCCACCTTACCACTAAAGACAGAAACCTCCTCAGGGTGAAAGGGTGGAAAACAATATTCCAAGCAAATGGGATTAAGAAACAAGCAGGTGTAGCTATATTAATATCAGATAAAGTTGACTTCAAACCAAAAACATTCTAAAAAGACAAAGAAGGCTACCTCTTACTTGTAAAGGGAACAATCCATCAAGAGGATATTACAATCATAAATCTGTATATACCAAACACAGGGGCACCACAGTTCATAAAACAAAACCTACTTTACAATAAAACAGAAATAACCACCAACACCATCATAGCTGGGGACTTTAACACACCATTATCAGTAATAGACAGATCATCCAAACAGAAGCTCAACAGGGAAGTAAGAGAGCTCAACAAAACCATAGAGCACTTAGACCTAACAGACATCTACAGAACTTTGCATCCCAAATCCACAGACTACACATTCTTCTCAGCAGCCCATGGAACATTCCCTAAAATAGACCATATACTGAGTCACAAAGATAGCTTCCACATATTTAGGAAAATCGACATAATTCCCTGCATGATATCAGATCACAATGCTATATTCCTAGAAATCAACAACAAAAAAACCAACAAGAGCCCGAACGGCAACTGGAAACTGAATAGCACACTCTAAAACAATAAATGGATAGTGGATGAAATAAAAAATGAAATTGCAAAATTCCTGGAATTGAATGACAATGAGAACACATCATACCAAAACTTGTGGGACACAATGAAGGCAGTCCTCAGGGGAAAATTCATAGCACTCAATGCCTTCATAAAAAAGACAGAAAGATCCCAAATCAATAGCCTAACCATCCACGTAAAGGCATTGGTAAAACAAGAAAAATCCAACCCAAAGAGTTCCAGAAGGAAAGAAAGAATTAAAATCAGAGCAGAAATTAATGAATTGGAAACCAAGGAAACAATTAAGGCAATTGACAAAACAAAGAGCTGGTTCTTTGAAAAAATAAACAAGATTGACAAACCTCTGGCCAATTTGATCAAGCAAAAAAAGGAGAAACTCCAAATTAACAAAATTCAAAATGAAAAAGGAGAGATCACAACAGACATCAGTGAAATCGGCAGAATCATCAGGACTTATTTCAAAAACATCTACTCCAAAGAACTGGAAAATGTGGAGGAGATGGATAAATTCCTGAATGCATATCATCTACCAAAGCTAAACTCAGAGCAGATCAACCACCTCAATGAACCCATCACGCTCATGGAGATTGAAAAAATAAAAAAAAAACCTCCCAAAAAAGAAGAGTCCAGGACCAGATGGATTCCCAGCCGAATTTTTTCAAACCTTCATGAAAGAACTCAAACCAATCTTCCTAAAACTGTGCCACAAAATTGAAGAACAGGGAAAACTACCCAACTGCTTCTATGAAGCTAGTATCACCCTAATCCCAAAACCAGGCAGAGATGCCACAAAAAAAGAAAACTATCGGCCTATTTCCCTAATGAACATAGACGCAAAGATCCTCAACAAAATTCTCGCAAACTGAATCCAACACCACATCAAAAGCATTATCCACCTTGACCAAGTGGGATTTATCCCAGGAACACAAGGGTAGTTCAACATATGAAAATCTATCAATGTAATACACCACATAAACAAGCTTAAACATAAAATCACATGATCATTTCGATAGATGCAGAAAAGGCCTCCGACAAGATACAACATCACTTCATGATCAAAACATTGGAGAGAATCGGCATGGCCAGTTCACATCTTAATATAATAAAGGCAATATACAAAGCTCCAAAGGCCCAAATAATACTTAATGGAGATAGACTGGAGGAATTCCCATTGAGATCAGGAACAAGACAGGGATGGCCTCTCTCACCTCTGCTTTTCATATAGTTCTGGAAGTCCTAGCCCAAGCAATAAGGCAGGAGAAGGAAATAAAAGGGATACAATTTGGAAGGAAGAAGTTAAGTTAGCTCTATTCGCTGATGACATGATTGTATATGTAAGAGACCCAAGAGACTCCATCCCAAAACTCCTGAAGGTGATTAACTCCTATAGCAAAGTAGCAGGATACAAAATCAATGCACAAAAATCGGAAGCATTTCTGTATGCAAATGACAAAGACACAGAAAAAGAAATAAAGGACATAGTCCCATTTTCAATAGCAACAACAACAACAAAAAAAAATACCTTGGAATAATGTTAACCAAGGAAGTAAAAGATCTATACAACGAAAATATAAAAACTCTCAAAAAAGAAATTGAGGAGGACTTGAAACGATGGAAAGACCTCCCATGCTCCTCGACAGGCAGAATTAACATTGTGAAGATGACAATCCTACCAAAGGCAATATATAGATTTAACGCAATCCCAATTAAAAACCCTACAGTGTTCTTCACAGAAATAGAAAAAATGATCTCAAATTTCATATGGAGAGGCAGAAGGCCTCGCACATTCAAACGTATCCTCAGCAAAAGAAATACCTCTGGTGGCATCACCATACCCGATATAAAGTTATACTACAACACCACAGTAATAAAAACAGCATGGTACTGGCATAAAAACAGGAGTATAGACCAATGGAATAGACTTGAGGACCCGGATTTTGGGCCAAGCAACTATAGCTACTTGATATTCGACAAAGGCCCAAAGAATATAGACTGGAAAAAAGATAGCATCTTCAACAAATGGTGCTGGACAAACTGGATAACCACATGCAGGAAACTAAAACTTGATCCACACATTTCAGCATGCACAACACTCAAATCCAAATGGATCAAAGACCTCAACATAAGACCAGAAACTCGAAAACTACTGGAAGAAAATTTAGGAAGTACTTTCCATGATATAGGAATGGAAAAAGACTTCCTGAATAAAACCCCAGTGGCTCAAGTTCTTAAACAGTCACTCAACCATTGGCGTCATATGAAGCTGAAGAGTTTCTTTTCAGACAAGCATATAATAAGCAAAGCCAATAGAATACCCACAGAATGGGAGAAAATATTTGCAGGTTATCCAACTGATAGAGGCTTATCTCTAGAATTTACAAAGAACTCAAAAGTCTAAACAATAAGAAGACAAATACCCCACTCACAAAATGGGGCACAGAGTTAAACAGGCAATTCACAGAGGAAGAGATACAAATGGCAAACACACACGTAAGAAAATGTTCATCATCCCTAATCATCAGAGAAATTCAAAACACAACAACTATGAGATTACACCTTACCCCAATAAGGATAAAAAACATCAAAAGGTCAAATGAAAATAAATGCTGGCGAGGATGTGGAAAAGCAGGGACACTCATTCACTGTTGGTGGGAATGCAGGATGGTACAACCACTTTGGAAAGCAATATGGAGACTCCTGAAAAAGCTGACTATAGAAATACCAACAGACCCAGTTATACCACTACTGGGCATGTACCCTAAAACCTTCAAACCACAAGCCAGAGAGATTTGCTCAACCATGTTTGTAGCAGCTCAATTCGTAATAGCGAAAAGCTGGAATCAACCCAGATATCCATCATTAGAAGAATGGATAACAAAGATGTGGTATATCTACACAATGGAATTCTATACAGCAGCAAGAAAAAAACGACATAAAGAAATTTGAGGAAAAATGGTTGAACCTGGCACAGATCATTCTCAGCGAACTTACCCAATCACAGAAAAAAAATTCGACACATAGTCTCACTCATCTGCAACACCTAACCTGAATCTGCCCAAGATGCCTTACATACCCAGCAAGCACCTCATGGACTAGACAATAAGGTGGATGGGAGGGTGGGGAGGGAATCAAAGGGTGGAAAACAGTAATCCGGACCCAAACGGCAATGGTACCATAAAATTCTACTTCCTAAAAGACAGACCACATGGCTGAACCTTCACTAGACCCTTACAGGAAACACCTGAACCACAAGACACTGGAGAGGGTAGGATCAAGACTGACCTAAATCTCCTACATCTTCCCTCCCTCCCTCTCCCCCTCTCCCCTCTATCTCTCTCCTCTCTAACTCTTGTATATTAGTTATCTTTTTCCTCAATTTCTTAGTGGACACTGACCTGTAACCCCCACTTCCAGCTTGGGCCTACCATCCACAATGAGCTTTTGATCAGAGAAACCTACAAGGTTTCCCAAAACAATGACAGACTTCTGTCAGAGTACTTGACCTACCAAAGGCCAGTGATAAGACCCTATTGCTGAAGATTCCATACGCAGCTGACGCGTAAAATGGAATGACATGGCTGGAAGCCAGGAGAGAGTCAGTCCCCAGACAGTCAGCGTGTCTAGTGCCAGAAGGCACTACATAGGCGACTGGGGGAAATGACCAAGATCTGTCCAAGCAACACATTGTTTAACCTAATTAGCAACAAATAACCGGATGTGATGCCCACCCAAGTTTAATAGTGGTACACAGCCATGGTGAGGAATCAATTGCTCTTGATTTGGCTAACTGATCCACTCAGTGGTACTAGACCCTTAGCTGGAGCTGGGAACCAAGTCAGAACCATACCCAAACACAAGCCCACTCTACAATATCAAGCTACCATCAATCCCGGGGTATAAGAGGGCCTACACCTATCAAACTGTCTATCAAAAAAGTAAGTGTTATCTCAATTTTCCAGGTGCTAACTTACTCTCCGTTGGAGAATCTGCTTCTCTTTTCTAGATAGATACAGATCCTAAGAAGAGAGCTGCCCCAACATACCTCAAAAGGGGCCCAACTGAAATTAAGGACAACTGGCGAAATAAGCAAGGGTGATGTTTTCCTGTGAACCGGATACCAGCACAAAGGGGAAGGAGATCAATGCAGAGAAACATCAACTCCTACCAAATCAGAGAGCCAAAGCCTCAGAGGCCCCCAACACCTCAGCACTGAAGCAGACCAAAAATGAACCTAACATGGCTCAGGGAAATCTTGTGGAAGAGGGGGCTGAAAGAATGTCAGAGTTACATGTTGGGTCATGATTTGCAGAGACATTTATCATACTAATAACTGGGGGCTAACTCCACAATGCACAACCCATTTTCATTAACAAGGAGGGTCTAATGGGAGGGGGTAGATCACAGATGAGCCTAAATAATGGTACCAAACTGCCTGTATTTACTGAAAACTAATAAATTAAATTAAAAAAAGAAATATTAACTTATCAAACTTTATGATATAGCAATAAATATAACAAATGCAAAAAAAAAAGTACCAAACCCTATAAACACCTTATTATGGCAGGGATTAATTCAAAACTCACAGTAATAACCTTAAATATTAATGGTCTTAACTCATTCATCAAAAGACACAGGTTATTAGGATGGATCAAAAAAGTGGACCTTTATATCTGCAGTCTTTAAGAAACCCAACTCACCACTAAAGATAGACACTATGTCAGGGTGAAAAGTTAGAAAATGATATTCCAGGCAAATGGAAATTTTTTTAAAAAAGTGAGAGTTGTTCTATTAATATCTCATAAAGTAAACTTCAAACCAAAAGTAATTAAAAAAGGACAAAGAAGGCCACTTCTTACTCATCAATTAATGATCCAACATGAGAACATCACAACCATAAAAAAATATATGTGCCAAACTCAGGGGCACCATACTTTATAACACAAAATCTACTCAACAATATAACAGAAATAAACACCAGCACCATCAGAGTAGGAGACTTCAATAGTCCACTATCATCAATAGACAGATCATCCAAGAAGAAAGTCAACAGGGAAATAATAAAGATCATCAACATTATAGATCAACTAGACTTAATGGATGTCTACAAAATGTTCCCTCCATGTAGGGTCTCACTCTGGTACAGGCTGACCTGGAATTAACTATGTAGTCTCTGGGTGGCCTAGGACTCTTGGTGATCGTCCTACCTCTGCTTCCCAAGTGCTGGGATTAAAGGCATGAGGCACCACACCTGGCTCTACAGAGTACATATTAGTCTCAGCAGCCCAAAGAACCTGCACCAAAATTGACCACATATGATACCATAAAATGTGGCTTCTTAAAGGCACGACACTTGAAATAACTTCATGCATCATATCAGACCACAATGCTATAAAGCTAGAAATTAACCACAAGAGACACATCAAGAATTCCACCAGCTCCTGGAGACTAAAAACACAATTTTAAACAATGAATGAGTTGTGAAAGAAATCAGAAAATTCCTCAAATTGAATGATAATGAAAAGACAACCTACAAAAATGTATGAGATACAATGAAGGCAGGCATAAGATGAAAATTCGTAGCCCTAAATTCCATCATTGCAAATATAGATATCCCAATTCAATAACCTGACTGTTCACCTAAAAGCACTGGAAAATAAGAATCTATCCCAAAGAGCTCCAGACAGATTGAAATAATCAAGATTAGAACAGAAATTAATGAATTTGAAGCTAAGAAAACTTTTTTTTTAAATTTATTTAAATTTGTTTATTTTATTTATTTGACAGCGACAGACACAGAGAGAAAGACAGAGGGAGAGAGAGAGAATGGGCACGCCAAGGCTTCCAGCCTCTGCAAACGAACTCCACACGCATGTGCCCCCTTGTGCATCTGGCTAACGTGGGACCTGAGGAACCGAGCCTCGAACAGGGGTCCTTAGGCTTCACAGGCAAGCGCTTAACCATTAAGCCATCTCTCCAGCCTGGCTTTTTTTTTTTTTTAAATCAATGAAGCAGAGTTGTTTCTTTGAATAAATAAAACAAGATTGACAAACATCTGGCAATATTGATCAAGGAAAAAAAAAAAAAAGAGAGAGGTCTCAAGTTAACAAATTCAGAAATGAAAAAGGAAAGATCACAACAGATATCAATGAAATTGGATGAATCATCAGGGCATACTTCCAAAATGTCTACAATAGAAAATTAAATAATCTAGAAGAAATGAATGAATTCCTAGACAAATACCACCTACCAAAACTAAAATCGGAGCAGATTAATGTCCTAAACAAACCTATCATGTCCATGGAGATTGAAAAGGTAATCAAAAATCTCCCCCAAAAGAAGATTCCAGAACCAGATTGATTTTCAGCTGAATTTTATCAAACATTCATTGAAAATCTACGACTAATTTTTCTCAAAATATTCTGCATAAGTGGAGACCAGTCAATCTTCCGTGCCTCGTTTTATGAAGCTGACATCACCCTAATGCCAATACCAGACAAAGGAAAGAATATTATAGGCCTATATCTATAAAGAAGTTAGATGCAAAGATCCTGAACAAAATCCTTCTAAACTGAATTCAACAACACATCAACAGCATTGCCACCTTGATCAAGTAGCCTTCATTCCAGGAATACAAACATGGTTTAATATATGGAAACCAGTCAATGTAATATATACCACATAAATAAATGGAACCATAAGAATCACATGATCATCTCAATTGATGCAGAGAAAATCTTTGACAAAATACAACACCACTTCATTGTCAAAACACAGGAAAGAATAGGAATGGAGGGTTTATATCTCAACTCAATAAGGGCTATATATAAAGTTACTAAAGCCCAAATGATACTTAGTGGGGAAAAAGTCAAGGAGTTCCCACTGAGATCAGAAACAAGGCAGGGGTGACCACTCTCACCACTGCTCTTCAACATAGTAGTAGAAGTACTAGGCCAAGCAATACGACTTGAGAAAGAAATAAAACGGTTTTGAATTGTAACAGAAGAACTCAAGTTAGCCCTATTGGTAAAGGACATAATCCTATATATAAGTGACTTAAAACTCTCCATCTCAAAACATCTATAGGTGACAAATTCCTTTGGCAAATTGGAAAGATAAAAAGTCAATGCACAAAAATCAGCAGGTTTTCTTTATGAAAAGGACAATTATACAGATAAATAATTAAGTGAGGCAATACATTTTCAATGAAAACAACAGCAACAAAATTTCTTGGAATAACACAAACCAAGGATGTAAAAGACATATATAATGAAAATATAAAAACACTCAAGAAATGAATAGAGGAGGACTTCAGAAGATGGAAAGTCCTCTCATACTTCTGGATAGGTAGAATTAATATTGTGAAAATGTCAATTCTACCAAAATAATATACATATTTAATGCAATAACAATAAAAATGCCAGCATCATTCTCCTCATAGATTTAAAAAAAATCTCAAAATATATATGGTAAGGCAGAAGGCCTCAGATATCTAGACATATCCTCAGTGGGGAAAAAGAAAAACACCTCTGGTGGTGTGATAGTTTAAATAGATGCCCCCCCCAACCCCCAGCATAGTCAGTGTTTTATTAGTTTGTAGTTTGCATCTGCAGCCACCTGGATGGAAGCAGTGTCTCTGGGCAGATCTTAAGGTGTGGTGGTGCTTTTGTGATTTCCATTGATAGATATACAATGTATGTCTAGATAGAGTTCCTGAAGTGTGCTGTACTGTGTGGCTTTTAGGTTTGTGCTTCTTTCTCTGCTTGGACCTGTGAAGGCAGGCCAGCATTTACTGCCATTATGGAACTTCCCCTGGATTTGTAAGCTTCAATAAATATCCCTTCCTCCATAACTTACTGGTCTAGAGGTTCATTTCAGTTAACCTGAACCTTTCTGTTATAGGTGGTATCACCATACTCAATCTAATGCTATGTTACAAAGCCATGGTGACAAAAAATGCTACTGGAATAAAAATAGAAACAGAGTAATGGAACAGAATTGAAGACCCAGACCTGAGATCAAGTAACAATAGCTGCTTGATCTTTGACAAAGGTACAAATAATATAAACTGGAGAAAAGACAGAATCTTCAACTGCTATTGGACAAATTGGATGAGCATATGTAGAAAAATGAAACTAAACTCACTCATTTTGCCATATACAAAAATCAAGTCCAAATGGATTAAAGACCTCAATATAAGACCTGAAACTCTTCAGCTACTAGAAGAAAAAGTAGGAGGGTCTCTCCATGATATAGGACTGGGAAAAGACTTCCTGAACAAAACCCCAGCAGCCCAGGAAGTCTAAACAATCACAATCTATGACATCTCATGGATATAAAAAGCTTCTGCACAGACAAACATACCATAATCAGAGCTGATAAATTAAACCCTTAGAGTGGGAAAAAAAAAAAAATCATTGCCAGGCTATACCACTGACAGAACGCTAATATCTAGAATCTACAAAGACTACCAAAAAAAATAACCAAACAATAAAAAAAAAAAAAAATCAACCTACTCCAAATGTGGGGCAGAAAAGTAAACAGGGTGTTCACAGAGGAACAATTGTAAATGGCTAACCCACACTTAAGGAAATGTTGAACCATCAGAGAAATGAAAATTAAAGCAACTATGAGATTCCACCTTACCACAGTAAGGATGTCAAACATTAAAATATTAAATGAAAACAATTGTTGGAGGATGTGGAGAAATAGGAACACTCATTCACTGTGAGTAGGAATGTAAGCTGGTAAATCATTATGGAAATTAATATGGAAACTCCTGAAAAGGATGAACACAGAGTTACTAACAGACCCTGCTATTCCCTTACTGGGCATAGACTTTAAAAGCTCCACATCTCAGTTGAGAGATATTTGCTCAACCATGCTTATAGCTGCTCAATTTATAATAGCTAAAAATTGGAATCAACCCAGGTGCCCGTCATTGAATGACTGGATAATGAAGATGTTTTATAACTACATGAAATTCTACTCAGCAGTTAAAAAAAAATGACACATTGAAATGTGTAGAAAAATTTTCACACTTAGGGCTATGAATTTTCCCCTTATGACTGCTTTCATTGAATCCCACAAGTTTTGGTAGGTTGTGTTTTCATTATCATTGTTAGAGCCACAAGAAGTTGGAATTTTTTACAGACACATTCCCCTGTACAACCCCATAAAACATGACCCACAATCCCTATGGGGATTACCTGGATCCCCAATAAGGAAGGCCTCATCAGCAACGGGGCAGGAAGGAGGGAAAGGGTGGTAACAACATGTGTTCTTTGTATATCTATGTACTCTCAGGGTGGCCTTGAACTCACAGCAATCCTCCTATCTCTGCCTCCCAAGTGCTGGGATTGAAGGTGTGTACCACCACACCCAGAAAATATGTCCATATCTAACAACAACAACAACAACAAAAGATGAAAGAAAAAATGGTCAAACTTGGAACAGATCATTCTAAGTAGGCTCAAGCAATCACAGAAAGACAACCACCACGTGATCTTACTCATATGTCGTTTCTAACCTGAATCAGACCCAGTTTCTCATATACCTGAATAGCATCTTAAGCCTTGGAAAATAGGGAGGGTAGGGCTTGGGGGAAAGGGAAGGGTTGGGGAGAGGCACAAAAATGAACCCAAATTTAACTGATAACCTAGAATCCTACATATTGGAAGTCAGACTAAAAGGTGGAACCCCCAGTAGGACCTTAGGGGGATCACCTGAATTTAAGACTTCTGGAGAGGGTGAGATGAAACCTCACCTCAACTTTCTCCTGTTTTTCTTTCTTTATGTATTTTTCTTATTTCTTTGCACTGGCTTATAATTCCCTGTATTGGAATGTAGTCTACATTCACAATGCACTGAGACCCTAAGTCTCCCAAAACAAACAAGGCAGACTTTTGTCACAGCACTTGATTACCCACCAAAGACCCTACTAATGAAGATACCCTAAGCTGTCAGCACATATCATGGAGAGACCTAGCTGGATTATGGAAAATGGCCAGTCCCCAGACAGTTAGCCCATCTAGAGCTGGAAAGCACTACATTAGCTACTGGGGGAAAGTAGCCAACATCTGTCCAAGAAACTCAAAGTCTAAGCAACTCAGACATGATGCTCACACAAGTGCAATACTGGCACATACCCATGGTGGGTAACAAACTGCTTTTGGATTGGCTAACAGATCCACTCAGTGGAAAGGAAAATACATCTAGAACTTGGAAACAAGTCAGAATCATATCCAGATAATGCTTCTGCTTTCCATTGTCAATCTCCCACTAACCTTGGGCTATAAGACAGTCTACACCCTTTAAATTCCTCTAAATTAATAATTAATAATGGTTATCACATTTAACTAATGCTGACTTCATTCTCCATTAGAGAATCTGTTTCTCTTTTTCAGATGGGAGCTGAACCTGAAGGGATAAGACATGCAGGGCAATCCACCCTGACCAAAGCTGAAACCACAGAAGAACTGGGGAAATGAGCAAGTGTGCTGCTTTCTTCGTGAATCTGAAATTAACACATGGGTGAAGGAGATAGATATTAATGACACTCAACACCTACCAAACCAGAGATCCAGAGGCTCCTAAATGTCTGTCACTGAAGTAGACTTAAAATGCTCCCAGGGCAGAAAGAATGTTAGAGCCACAAGTTGAGACATTTTTCACAGAGACATTGCCTCTCCCACCACCATAATGCATGTCCCACAATCCCCATGGGGTGGACCTGCATCCCTAAGGAGGAAAGCTTCTTTAGAAAAGGGGCAGAGAGAAGGGAAAGGATGGTACCAACATGTCTTAATATCTAAATATCTCCGTATCTAATAAAAAATAGAATAACTGGTTTAAATTTCAGCTATCTTATTATAAAGACTGTCTAAAACAAACATATTTTTAAAATGTTTATCTTTAATTATTACTCACATACAGTTTTTAAACCAGAGGGAAAATGGAAGCTGATGAGAACTGAGGTGTCCACTTCCCAGACACAAACTGTATGTGCTACATATGTGATAGAGATATGAGGACGATAATTCTCCCTTTAAAGCATGTTAAAGAAATATAAATGTATTTAGACCACTTCATGTACAACAAGTTGGATAACTCATGAGCACAGCCTGTAGGGCAAGATGATGGTTTCTCGAGGTCTCTTTTTTGGAGGCATACTTGACTGTTTGGGAGAAGGCACTTTGCGTGATGTCCTTGTAAAGCAGGGCAGCTATGATTGGTCAGTGTTCATTCCTGGGAGGATCATGTTAGTGTGAGCAGCTATGCACGTAATTTGCAGCTATGTAATCTTTGCTATGCATGGGGAGTGCGTAAATAAGCATAGCCCTGATTTATCAATGTTTGGTCCCAGTAGAGACTCAATAATATGGTACCATTCTGGGATACTGGTTTATAGTACTCCACAACCAACAGTTTGGCCACAAGAGAGGCTTTTGTATATGGGGGTTTCTTGAACCAAGCCAGTGGAAATTGTCTTCTGAGGACACATGTCCTTCTCCAGTCTCTTAATAATGGTTTCTCATCACAATTACTTACTAGAAAGGTAGCTAGTACATCTTCCCTACCATAGTCAGTTATCTAAACTCCTACAGCAACTACAGTTATAAATGGCTGTGTCACTCTACATCAGGTGTTCAAAACAACCTGCAATTAACTATATATAAACACTGAAATTTAGACACTAAACTTTTCAAAGTCTCTGAAAATACTATGACTTGATTTGTAGATATGTATATGTATAATACACAATTGTATCATACACACATGCACCCACATATGTATATTTGCATGAATATGTGTATATATGTGTTTGTGTATGAATATATATATATATACACACATACACACACATGCATACATACACACACACACACATATTCATGTGTTATCTTTTTTAACCAATTGGGAGAATTTAACTCTGTATAACTTGTTTCCTCTCAAGCAATTAATGGTCTTTCTTTTCATTTAATTGGATATTTAGCACTATTTATTTTATGGTGATGACTAGAATGCAATCTGATCCTTCTGACAATTGAGTATGTTTGTTATGACAATCATTCCATATGTATGTATGTATGTGTATATATATATATATTTATATGTATATATGTATATGTATATGTATATGTATGTATGTATGTATGTACGTGTATATATCTATATATATTCTGATATTGGAGACTGAACTATGGCCTTCTTCAAGCTAGTCAGAGTTTCTGTCACTGAATTTATCTCCAGAAATCTTTTAAATGTTACTTTGAGAAAGGGCCTCACTCAATTGTCCAGGCTGTTCTTGATCTGAAGATGCTCCTTACTCAGCTTCTCAACTTTGCTTCCAATAATGTTAACTCCAGAAAATTTATGAACTTTTATTTCAGATTCATATGACCAGATGTTCTTATTGAAAAGCAAGTGTCAAATAAAAATTCTGTTTTAGCAGTAATGTAAACTACTCCAGGACTATGTTGAGGTAGTCTAATTGGTGGATTTCTTTCTAGCCATCTTTCCAAGTTATTTGAGTATAAAATGCTTTCTCTTTGGTACATAAATCCACTTTCTCATGCATTACTTAAATTCTGTACTTTGGAAACAAGTGAAATTTCTCACAGTAGGAAGCTGAGTTTTCTTGGAGTAAAAGACCTATAACATAAGCTGTATGAAAAAAAAAAAAAGACAATTTCTTCTACAAGTTCCAACCATTTAATGAATAAAACATGAAGATCATAACGAGATGTGCATTGCCCTTTGAACTCTAAAACTTTTGTTTGGAAGATGTTGCTGTTTCAAACCCTTTTGGAGGGCAATTTTGGAAATACATGTTTTCTGCTTTTCTTTCATTTCATTTTAACCATTAGCTCATTTACTGATGATCAGTAAAGTCCAAATATAGACACTGAGTATTTCCCTACAAAGGAAAACCAATGCTATTTATATCTATTAAAATTCTCTACACCCTAAGAAAGAGGTTTTTGTTTGTCTGTTTATTTGTTTGTTTGTTTTTCTTACAGATTATCTGAACACAGCTAGTACATATCAAATAAACTTTGGCTTTTTTTTTTTTTTCCTTCTGGTCCAGTACTGTACCCATTCAAATTTTACAAGGCTTAGAAAAACAAAATCATACTTTTTCATATCCTTATAATGAGAAGCTTGTTTTATCATTCCATAAGTGGATTAATTTCTAAAAGTAGATAGAGGATCCTAACTTTAATGTGTGTTCCTGCAAAAATTCCCTCTGGGTTCATCAACTCTGGCAGTTTTACTAGGCTCCATTAACCATTAGTTAAATTAGCCATAACTTCTTAACATTATGGGCTAATTGCATTGTGATTGTGCAGACATTCCAGAGCATACTACACTTGTTATCAACACAAGGAACTTTTACCTCGCAGTGTGATCTTGTCTTATCTAAATCTTCACCAATGACCACCCTTCATGATGCCTCTGAACTTCCCTGCAGGGGAAAAAAAAAATCAGTGGCTATTAGTTATATGATTCTTTTCCATATAGAGATATTTTTCCAAAGTGTGGTTAATATCCTGAAAAACACTATTTTGAAAACATTCCATGTTTACCTTAAAAAATGGTGGATGGTTTTACAGTATTTATATTTAAATTATTTATTAGTCATTGAAATTTACCAATTATTTGGAACTCGACATGGATAAAGAAAGTAAACTCTTTAGGCTTCAAGAAGAGAAATTGTGCCCATGAGTAAATGTGTCTGTTTCTCTGTTATATCCATCACTTCGTTAACAACATGCAATTATAAATTGATATTTAAAACCAATTAAAGGAGAGGACAGCAGTCTGGACAGAAGTTGGAAAAAGACTAGCCCTAAAATCATGGACTCTGGTAAATCCAAGGCCCATAATTGGGTCACCCCCCACAGTGAGCTGTTGGCCACAGAGACCTATGAGGTCCCCCAAACCATGTATGCCATTGCTAAAACACTTGGTTGTATGCCGTAGATATAAGGTAAAACCCTATTGCTGAAGACACCACAGGCTGTGGGCACAGGACATTGAAATACCATGCAAGAACCGACAGGGACAATGGCTCCCAGTGGCTACCCCTCAAAGTGCTGGAAAGCCCTCCTAGAGCTAGCAGAGGACAGTAGTTACCAACAGCATGAGTCAGTAGGGGATCCTGCAGCCAGACAAGAAGTGTATTATCATGTAGCCCCTATAGGTAACCAATTATTCTTTTACTGGACACGAGGCCCATTCAGTGGGAGGGAACTCATATCTGGTACTGGAAACTAAGTCAGAATCCCTTGCTTAAGAAAGAGTTGGCTACCATGCAAAAAAAAAAAAAATGTATCCTAAACAACTATGCATACCCCTCTAACCCAAACTGTTTTTGTGCTTGCTTGTAGAATCTGTTTTATTTTATAGATGGCAGAAAAAGAAAAAAAAAAAAAAACAGAGGAGAGCCTAGATCCATTGATAAGACAAGAAGATAGCCAACTTCCCATCTTGAGACTTTCCACCTCTAACACATCTGCCAGAGCCCAGTAGAAGTTGCAGAGGAAGCTACATTATGAGCATTGCTCTTAGTGATAACCTGAAAACCAGGAGCCCTGGAGTGCTGGGGACAGATACATAGAATAGTCAAAACCCATCAAAGCAGAAATCTAGAGGCTACAAGTAACTCAACACTAATTCATACTGCCAATAGGCCTTCCATGGCTCTGAGAATACTGTGAAAGAGGAGGCGAAATGCTTGTTAGAGCCATACAGTGCATAAGAGTTCCCTAAGGCACTATCCCCTTCTGCCCCACAGAGACTGATTGAGGTCTTCATGACCCCACAGAGATGCCCCCACTGAGGAGGGCCCCCAGGGTAATGGGAGTTGGAGAGAAGACCATCCCAGAAATGAAAGAAGAAACAAAAAACAAAGAAGAAATGAAATAAATAGGTCTCAAACACCAAAATGGTAGACTTAGACTGAGATCTATTAATAAACACACCAAGATTTCAAAGCTTACAGTTTCCAGTTACTGTCAGAGGTATTCAGAGTAAATTAGCAGTAACTACCAACCATGTGGTGTGAGCATTGAATTAAATAGCAACAGATGAAAGACAGGCATGCTAGTACATGCCTTCATATCTAGAACTTAGGGTGCATTTTGAGTTTGAGAGCAACCAACCTTTATTTGAAACTATATTTAGATTTACAAGAGTTGTAAAGATAAGAATCAATCTCACTCTCCTCTAATGTTATTTGAAATAATCCCAGTGCATTTATCAAAGTTAAAATGTAATCACTGGCATCATGCAGGTAACAGATGACCCCCCATTATGAACAAAGTATCTTCTGTGCCCATAATATAGTTCTGAAATATGTTTAATTAGCTGTCTTAGCTCCTCTCTATCCTTAGTCTGTGATAATGTGTCTATCTTTATTTTTCTTTCATGACAAGGACCTGCTACACAGTTATCAGGTAATTTATGGAATCCCATTTAGTTTAAGGGCTCTGAAATTTTATTCCCATCATGACATGAAGGCTATGAGCGTAGCAGCAAATTGTGAGAGGCGATGTGACCTTCTTCTACATCTTTTCGCCAGTATGATTCAAACTTTGATTTTCACCAGAGGACTGACCTGACTTGATCTTCTTAAAAACTGTGCTGAAGAGTTTGAAAAGAGATTCTCAGGTTATGTGCAGCCCCAGGAGCCAGCAGGTTCTTATAATAAGGCAGATGAGAAATGGTTGTGTTGTGTCCAGTGATGTTGGGAATGAAATTGACAGAACTACATCAGGTTTAGAGTTACATCAGATTTCAGAATAAAATTTTTATGTGCTACTGAAGGCATACCATCAGATTTTTAAATATACTTTATTTAGTTGTTTTCACTCAGAAAGAAGAGATAAGGAGGAAGTGAGAGGTAGAGAGTAGGAGAGAGAGAGCCCCCAGCCATTGCAAATGAACTTCAGATGCATGTACCACCTTGTAAAGATGACTTTATAAGTATACCAAGGAATTGAACTCAGATTATTAGATTTTTCAGGCAAGTGCCTTAAGTGCTGAGAAATCTGTCTCACCCTAACCAACAGATTATTTTAAATTGCCCACATGTATAGAGGAGAAGACAACATCTAGAATTTTATCTGGAGTGACAGAAAGGAAGAGATGGTCATTTGCTTGTATGTAAAAGCTTGTGGGAAGGACATATGGTATAAAAATATGAGCATTTTTCCAAACAAGTTAATTTTGAGCTTACTACTCTGTGTCTAATGGAGTTTAGTACTAGTTGTTCTATGAACTTAGAATTTTTATTTGGGAAGGAAATATGTTAAAATTAATTTATGTATAAGCAGTATCTCACATCATAAAATTATATGAAGTTACCTAGGTAATGAAAAAATAAAGTAGCCAAAAAACAAGATTTAAAAATTCTCTACGAAGTGGAGGATAGAAACTCTGATCTGGAAGACAGGATGGAAGAAACAGTTCGAGAATTCAAAAATTTCAGTAAGTTCAAAAGTTCCTATGAACAGAACATGAGGGAATTGTGGGATACACTTAAGCGTCCTAATATCAGAATAATTGGAATACCAGAAGGAGAAGAATTTCAGACCAAAGGCATTGAGAACTTATTTAACAAAATAATTGAAGAAAACTTCCCCTGTCTCTTAAAAGAAAGGCCCATCAAGATACAAGAAGCGAACAGAACTCCAAACAAACTGGACCAAAGGAGAAACTCCCCAAGACATATTATCATTAAGACTCTAAACATTGACACCAAAGAGAAAAATCCTGAAAGCAGCTAGGGAAAAACAGCACACCACTTTCAAAGGAAACCCCATCAGAATCACTTCAGACTTCTCAATGTAAACCCTGAAATCTAGAAGGGCCTGGAATTAAACTCTCCAAACTCTAAGAAACTATGGCTTTCAACCCAAACTACTCTATGCAACAAAAGTCTCCCTCATAATAGATGGTGAAAGAAAAACTTTCCATGACAAAACTTAGCTTTACAATTATATGAACACAAAACCAAATCTACAGAAAGTATTCCAGGAAATTCTCCACAGAGAAGAAACAAATAACCAAACACAAAACCCTACAAAAGGGAGATCACAACAACCAAACCCAGAGTAGACACAAAAAAATTCAAATTCCATGAAAACACCAACACACATCTACCACAACAACATGGCAGGGATCAAGTCAAATCTCACAGTCATTACCCTAAATATTAATGGCCTTAATTCTCCCATTAAGAGACACAAGCTAACAGGGTGGATCAAAAAAATTAGACCACTCAATCTGCTGCCTTCAAGAAACCCACCTTACCACCAAAGACAGAAACCTCCTCAGGGTGAAAACAGTATTCCAAGCAAATGGGAATAAGAAACAAGCAGGTGTAGCTATATTAATATTGGATAAAATAGACTTCAAACCAAAAATAATCAAAAAAGGCAAAGAAGGCTACTTCCTACTTATCAAAGGAACAATGCATCAAGAGGATATTACAAGCATAAATCTGAATGCACCAAACACAGGGGCACCACAGTTCATAAAACAAAACATACTTGACAATAAAACAGAAATAACCACCATTACCATCATAACTGGGGACTTCAACACACCATTATCAGTAATAGACAGATCATCCAAACAGAAACTCAACAGGGAAGCAAGAGAGCTCAACAAAACCATTGAGCACTTAGACCTAACGGACATCTACAGAACTTTCCATTCCAAGTCCACAGACTACACAGCAGCCCATGGAAAATTCTCTAAAATAGACCATATACTGGGTCACAAAGACTGCCTCCACATATTTAGGAAAATTGACATAATTCCCTGCATGATATCAGATCACAATGCTATATTGCTAGAAATCAACAAGAAATGACCCACCAAGAATCCCAAAGGCACCTGGAAACTGAACAGCACACTCTTAAACAATAAATGGATAGTGGATGAAATAAAAAAATGAAATTGCAAACTTCCTGGAATTGAATGACAATGAGAACATATCACACCAAAACTTATGGGACACAATGAAGGTAGTCCTCAGGGGAATATTCATAGCACTCAATGTCTTCATAAAAAAGACAGAAAGATCCCAAATCAATAGCCTAACCTTCCACCTAAAGGCACTGGAAAAACAAGAAAAGTCCAACCCAAAGAGCTCCAGAAGGAAAGAAATAATTAAAATCAGAGCAGAAATTGATGAATTGGAAACCAAGGAAACAATTAAGGCAAAACAAAGAGCTGGTTCTTTGAAAAAATAAAGAAGATTGACAAACCTCTGGCCATTTTAATCAAGCAAAAAAAGAAGCTTCAAATTAACAAAATTCAAAACGAAAAAGGAGAGATCACAACAGACATAAGTGAAATTGGGAGAATCATCAGTACTTATTTCAAAAACCTCTAATCCACAAAACTGGAAAATGTTGGAGAGATGGATAAATTCCTGGACGTATATCATCTACAAAAGCTAAACTCAGAGTAGATTAATCACCTCAATGAACCCATCACACTCATGGAGATTGAAAAAGTAATAAAAAACCTCCCCAAAAAGAGGAGTCCAGGACCAAATGGATTCTCAGCTGAATTTTATCAAACCTTCATGGAAGAATGCAAACCAATCTTCCTAAAACTGCCCCACACAATTGTAGAACACGGAAAGCTACCCAACTGTTTCTATGAAGCTACCATCATCCTAAACCCAAAACCAGACAGAGATGCCACAAGAAAAGAAAACTACCAGCTTATTTCCCTAATGAACATAGATGCAAAGATCCTCAACAAAATACTTGCAAACCGAATCCAACAACACATCAAAAACATTATCTAACTTGACGAAGTGGGATTTATCCCAGGAACACAAGGGTTGTTCAACTTATGAAAATCTGTCAATGTAATACACCACATAAACAAACTTAAACATAAAAACCACATGATCATTTTTATAAATGCAGAAAAGCCCTTTGAAAAGATACAACATCACTTCATGATCAAAACATTGGAGAGAATTGGCATGGCCAGTTCAAATCTTAACATCATAAAGGCAATACACAAAGCTCCAAAGGCCCAAATAATACTTAATGGAGAGAGACAGGAGGAAATCCCATTGAGATTAGGAACAAGACAGGGATGTCCTCTCTCATCTCTGCTTTTCAATATAGTTCTGGAAGTCTAATCCCAAGCAATAAGACAGGAGAAGGAAATAAAAGGAATACAATTTGGAAAGGAAGAAGTTAAGTTAGCTCTATTCACTGATGACATGATTGTATATGTAAGAGACCCAAGAGACTCCATACCAAAACTCCTGAAGGTGATTAACTCCTATAGCAAAGTAGCAGGATACAAAATCAATGCACAAAAATCGGTAGCATTTCTGTATGCAAATGACAAAGACACAGAAAAAGGAATAAAGGACATAGACCCATTTTCAATAGCAACAAAAAAAATAAAATACCTTGGAAAAACATTAACCAAGGAAGTAAAAGATCTATACAATGAAAATATAAAAACTCTCAAAAAAGAAATTGAGGAGGACTTGAAAAGATGGAAAGACCTTCCATGCTCCTGGATAGGCAGAATTAACATTGTGAAGATGACAATCCTACCAAAGGCAATATATAGATTTAACACAATTCCAATTAAAATCCCTACAGTGTTATTCACAGAGCTAGAAAAAATGATCTCAAATTTCATATGGAAAGGCAGAAGGCCTCACATATCCAAACATATCCTCAGCAAAAGAAATACCTCTGGTGGCATCACCATACCTGATCTAAAGCTATACTACAAAGCCATAGTAAAAAAAACAGCATGGTACTGGCATAAAAACAAGAGTATAGACCAATGGAATAGACTTGAGGACCCAGATTTTGGGTCAAGCAACTATAGCTACTTGATATTCGACAAAGGCCCAAACAATATAGGCTGGAAAAAAGATAGCATCTTCAACAAATGGTGCTGGACAAACTGGATAACCACATGCAGGAAACTAAAACTTGATCCACATATTTCACCATGCACTACACTTAAATCCAAATGGATCAAAGACCTGAACATAAGACCAGAAACTCGAATAGTACTGGAAGAAAATTTAGGAAGTACTTCCCATGATATAGGAATGGAAAAAGACTTCCTGAACAAATACACAGTGGATCAAGGTCTTAAAAAGTCACTTAACCAATGGGATCATATGAAGCTGAAGAGTTTCTTTACAGACAAGCATACTATAAGCAAAGCCAATAGAATACCCACAGAATGGGAGAAAATATTTGCGGGTTATTCAATGGATAGAGGCCTAATCTCTAGAATCTACAAATAATTCAAAACTCTAAACAATCAGAAGACAAACACCCCACTCACAAAATGGGGCAAAGAGCTGAACAGGCAGTTCACAGAGGAAGAAACACAAATGGCAAGGACACACTTAAGAAAATATTCATCATCCCTAATCATCAGAGAAATGCAAAACAAAACAACTATGAGATTCCACCTTATCCCAATAAGGACAGTAAACGTCAAAAAATCAAATGAAAATAAATGCTGGCGAGATGTGGAGAAGCAGGAATACTCATTCACTGTTGGTACAATCACTTTCGAAAGCAATATGGAGACTCCTGAAAAAGATGACTATAGAGATACCAACAGAACCAGTTACTCACTTACTCGGCATCTACCCTAAAACCTTCAAACCACAGGGCAGAAAGATTTGCTCAACCATGTTTGTAGTGGCTCAATTCATAATAGCAAAAAGCTGGAATCAACCCAGATGTCCATCACTAGAAGAATGGATAACTAAGACGTTGTATATTGACACAGTGGAATTCTATACAGCAGCAAGAAAAAATTACACAAATAAATTTGAGGAAAAATGGTTGAACCTGGAACAGATCATTCTCAGTGAACTTACCAATCACAGAAAAAAAATCGACACATAGTCTCACTCATCTACAACACCTAACCTGAATCTACCCAAGATACCTTACATACACAGCAAGCATCTCATAGATTAGACACTAGGATGGATGGGGAGGGAGGAGAGGACATCAAAGGGATGGGAAACACTAATTTAGACCCAAATGGCAATGGTAACATAAAATTCTACTTCCTAAAAGGAAGACCAAATGGCTGAACCTTCACTAGACCCTTACAGGAAACACCTGAACCACAAGACACTGGAGAGGGTAGGATCAAGTCTAACCTAAATCTTCTACATCTTCCCTCCCTCCCCCCCTCCTAACTCTTGTATATTAGTTATTTTTTCCCTCATTTTCTTAGTGGGCACTGACCTTTAACCCCCACTACCAGCATGTGGCTATCATCCACAATGAGCTTTTGATCAGAGAAACCTACAAGGTTTCCTAAAAGAATTACAGACTTCTGTCAGAGTACTTGATGACCCATCACAGGTCAGTGGTAAGACCCTATTGCTGAGGATTCCATACACAGCTGACACGTAAAATGGAACGGCATGGCTGGAAGCCAGGAGAGAGTCAACCCCCAGACAGTCAGCGTGTCTAGTGCCAGAAGGTGCTACATGGGTGACTGGGGGAAATGACCAATATCTGTCCAAGCAACTCATTGTCTAACTTACTTAGTAACAAATAACCTGGTGTGATGCCCACACAAGTGCAGTAGTGGCACACAGCTATGGTGGAGAACCAGCTGCTCTTGATTTGGCTAACTGATCCCCTCTGTAGTACGGGACCCATAGCTGGAGCTGGGAAACAAGTCAGAACCATATCCAAACATAAGCCCACTTTCCAATATCAAATTACCATCAATCATGGAGTAAAAGAGGGCCTACACTTATTAAACTCTCTATCAAAAAAGTAAGTGTTATCTCAATTTTCTGGGTGCTAACTTACTCTCCTTTGGAGAATCTGCTTCTCTTTTTCAGATAGATGCAGATTCTAAGGAGAGAGCTGCCCCATCATACCTCAAAAGGGGCCCGACTGAAACTAAGAAAAATTGGGGAAACAAGCAAGGGTGCTGTTTTCCTGATACCAATACAAAGGGGAAGGAGAGCAACACAGAGAAAAATCAACTCCTACCAAATCAGAGAGCCAGAGCCTCAGAGGCCCCCAACACCTTAGCACTGAAGCAAACCAAAAATGAACCCAACATAGCTCAGGGAAATTTTGTGGAAGAGGGGGCGGAAAGAATGTCAGAGTCACATGTTGGGTCATGATATACAGAGACATTTATTGCACCAATAACTGTGGGCTAACTCCACAATGCATGATCCATTTACATCAACAAAGAGGGACCATTGGGAGGGGATAGGTCATGGATGAGCCTAAATAATGGTACCAAACTGCCTGTATTTGCTGAAAAGAATATTAATAAATTTTTAAAAATTCTCTACAAACTTAATCCTGATTTGTATTTACTGATCAAATTAAAATGTACAAAATGTTACCCTGATATGAATAGCAATTAGTTTATCTAGTAACCGTGTGCCCTGGACACATGAAGAACTCTCATGCACAACCTCCTGTCGTGGGACTTGCAGCCCAGAATTTTATCATGGTATTTATTATTTAGTAGGAACAACAAGGATGGGAATAAGACACAGTGAGGATTAGGAAAATTATTCATCTATACAAGAACCCATGAGAAAGAAACCTTAGCTGACATGAGAATTTCAATGAACCCGTTGTGAGACAATGTGATTGGTGTGGACCAGTGTAAAGACATAGAGTCCATATAATTTTTGGTCTCATCTAATTACCTGCAAGGAATTTATGCAATAAATATGTTCAAGTGCAAGTTTCTTCTAAAAACTGTGTATGTTTCATAGGAAAAATTATGAACAGCATTTTTTGTGTGTGCTAAGTGTGTGTGAGCACATGAGTAGCATAGCACAGGTGTGAAGATAAAGGACAACTTCAGGGGTCAGTTCCCACCTTCCACCTTGTTTGAAGCAAGGGTATCTTTTGTTCACTGTTCTACAGGCCAGGCTCTGTGGCCTGCAATCCTGTCTCTACCTCCCTTCTCCTCATAGGAGGGCTGGGATTACAGACTCTAGTTAATGCATCTGGCTTTTATGTGGGTTCTGGAGATCTCATCTCCTCTTCTCTGCTTTTACCCACTGGACACTCTTGCCAGCCTAAAGAAGTCTGAATTTGACAATGTAAAAAATAGCTAAATTATAATGGATCCTACCTTGGAGTATAGAGATGGTATTAAATAGGTTAAAACATAATTGTATGTATTGATATGAAAATACTCATAAATGAAAAACATTTTACCTGAAAACGTATATGTTATAGTCTAATTAGCATTCCTATTTTAAGAATAATGATTTGCATACTAATATAGTTCTCAATTAAGCAAAATAAATTAGCATTAATGATTATTCATGGAAAGCAAGGTTGACTCTTATTCTTCTGTTGAGAACCTCTGAGTGACTGGGGAATTTCCCATGAATCTCTGTAATGCTTTGAAATTAATGCAGAAATAAGATTTTTTTTTAATATCAAAACATAAACTATGGGCACCTCTATCTCACACACACATATACTATAAATCACACACACACACACACACACACACACACACACACACAATTTTTCAGTATAACAATTTTGTAACAGTTTAGTGAATTATAGGATTATAGGATAGGCTGATGAGAGCACTTACACTTAAGAACATGTTACTTACTTTTCTCATTGCTCTGAAGAAACGCATGACAGAAAAGGCTTAAGAAGGGAAGAATTTGCATTGGCTCAGAGGGTACTTATTTATTTTGGAAGCTTCCGTCTATGGGTGTCTGGCCCCATGCACTTGGGCAGAATGTGATGTGGTGGAGGCCTGGCTCCCCCCTTGGTTCCTGGGAAGCACAAGGAAGATCAGACACAAGAAAGGACCAGAGTGAGTTACAGCCACAACATCCCACCTCCCACCTTTCACTACCTCTCCAAAATATTATCCTATTATGAATACGTCAAATGATTAATCAATAAATGAGTTTTCAACCCTTGTGATCTAACTGGCTTTGGCAATATCATAAGAGAAACACAGAGAAGTTTGCATCATTATCCCACAGGTGTTTCTAAGCAAATTTCATTTCCAAGGGAAGCAATACATGTGCCATTTTCAGAAAAGGGCTTAAGTTGACAATGAGTATACAGGGAAGATACAGACTGAATGAGGATACTGCATTTTGAAATAAGTAATTGTTCCCAAAATAAAGCCTAAATTACAAGGTGTTGGAATTAAAAGATTATCAGATGTTAGAAGAAAAAAAAAACCTGACATTAGCTAAAATTAACATAGTTTACTTGAAGGAAAAGGTTGTTCTGTAATAGGTGATTATTCCAGATCAAAAATGGTTCAAACTTGCCCACCCTCTCAGAAGTAAAGCCAGAGGAGATGAAGTAAAACATAGAAACAAGCTCATTGGCTCAGTTTCCATTTGCTTTATATGGAGAGGGTGTGGACAGGAATTTGTCTTATGGAGAAATAGTCCCATCAGTCACCTGCAATGGGTCAAGCCAAATTACTGGGATTGGCTGAAACTCTGGTGGTATAATTGGTCACAGAGTATGCCAATGACCTTGGGTCACAGTTTACTTACATGTCAGCTAGAGCCCAGTTCACTTTGTATAAAGGTTGCATTGGGCCCACATATCATGCAATTACATAAGCACAGTTTTGGATTAACTATTTTTGGTTCAGAATGGGGAATATTGCATTTCATGGATTTCAAATATGTGACTGTATATATGGAGTAAGTGTAGTTTTCTCTAAACCACATGAAGGAGAGTGTATATTTTGTGTAGTAGGTCAAATTCCTCTCTCTGGAAAGGAATGAAAAATCTGACTGTGGTTACATTCAGTTCTGATCCAAACCATAATTGTGGAGTCCTGAATTCAAGTTAATTCTGCTATATATATGCACGTAAGTCACCTTCATTTCCCAAGATACTCTGTTGACATGCAGACTAAGGTCACTCAACCACAATGTCAGGGGTAGGGCCTGGAAGTCACCTTAAACAAAGTGAGCTGATGCTTTCAATGAGATTTATGTGAGGTGGCCAGGTCTCACCTATCACTTCAGTACAATGGGTCTGAATCTTCATAGACCTCAGATTTCATGCTCCACATATATAGATAACTTTCAGTTGATTTTCACATGAGGCCTTAACCTTCTGATCTCTCTATATATACACATATATTTTTCTAATGTCCTTTGTAATATGTTGTGTTTCACTTGCATTATATTATTTTGTGCCTATGAAAATTATTGAAGACAGTCAATAGCCACTAAGAAGATGTGATATCTATTAGACAGTAAGGAAATTTTAAAAAGACTTTAGAATGTTGGCTAAAACAAACAAAAAAACAACTATTATTTTGTGTTAGACAAAATTACAAAACACATTGTTTTATAAGAAAATGCTATTTAGTTATGTTCACTACATATATTATACATATATTACCACACTGTATCCCCTGAATGCATAAAATTGCAATGATAAAGGTTTAAAAGAAATCAAATTCAAAAGTAGACCAAGCAATAAATCACTCATATACAAGCATATGTAATATATAGTATAATTTGCATAAAATAATATGGATTATTATTATATTAATTTACTTATGTTATATTTTATCTATGTCAACTTATTGAAGGGTTAACTGTTTCTTGAGCAGGAACGAAACTAAGAATTGCCACCAACCTACTGGTAAATCACATAGAACAATGAATGAAGCTTCCAATTACTACCATGAATCAGATAACATAAAAGAAGACTACTTTAAAAGACATTATTAGTTGAAGCTAGGCATGGCATTCCTTTAATGCTAACTCTCAGTAACCAGAGGTAGGAGGATTGCTGTGAGTTCAAGGCTAGCCTAAGATTGTCGTGAATTCAAGGTTAACCTGGGCTAGAAGTAAGACCCTACCTTAAACACAAACAAACAAACAAAGGCATTATTAGATGAAGAGTACAACGTCTCCATTGTTTACCAACAGTACTTAAGCAGAACCAATGAAACACATCCACAGTCATGAAAAGCACCACGTAAGTATTAGCTCCATGAAGCTTCATTATAAGCTTGTATGTGGACACATTCACTGGAGCTATTTTCACTTGAAGAAAAAGTAGAAGTTAATTAAAGAAAGATACTCTGGATCTCATATTTGCATCCTGGTTGTTGTTTTTGTTATTTTTTAATTAGTTTTCTATTCTGCAAGTACAGGCAGTTTGGTACCATTTTTAGGCTCATCAGTGACATACCCCCTCCCCATTGGCCACTCCTTGTTGAGGCATATGTTGTTTTCAAAGTATGACATCAGATTCCTTTTTTTCCATAACACAACATGAACTTTTTTTTTTAAGTATTTTTATTTATTTATTTATTTGAGAGCAACAGACACAGAGAGAAAGACAGATAGAAGGAGAGAGAGACAGTGGGTGTGCCAGGGCTTCCAGCCTCTGCAAATGAACTCCAGACGCGTTCGCCCCATTGTGCATCTGGCTAACGTGGGACCTGGGGAACCTAGCCTCGAACCGGGGTCCTTAGTCTTCACAGGCAAGCGCTTAACCACTAAGCCATCTCTCCAGCCCAACATGAACTTTTTTGAGTTAGGTGTTTTCTCATCAAAAACAGAACTTTAGTCAGTGTTTCAAGTGAAAGGGAAATATGTAGATCCACTAGTCCTCCTGATGTACAAAATGCAGTACTCAGGCAACCAAATATTCAGCATCTGTCATGATGCTGTTTTTTCCACATTAAATGGCTTAGCCTTTCATTCTTCTGCAGTGTTTCCCTCTGATTGTTTTTATATTTAGTTGTATTGTACTAGAAAGACCAATTCATACCCCAAGCATCAGTCATTATTTCAAAGTTACTTAAAGTTGCATATACATTTTTGGATGTTTTGATTTCAAAAAATGAAATTTGCTGGGTGTGGTATCACAAGCCTTTAAGTTCCACACTCAGGAAGCAGAAGTAGAAGGGTCACTGAGTTCTAGATTAGCTGAGACTACATAGGGAATTCCATTTCAGCCTGATCTCCAGAGGAAGACCCTACCTCTAACCCTTGACCCCTCCCAAAAAGGATTTTTTCAATATTTAAAAAGATTCAATCCAAAGGTCAGCTGTGATGAAACTTGTTTTATTTTATAAATATCTTGCTTTGGAACTTATAGTAATATTAATTTCAAGACAGCAGCATGCATGATCACTGGAAAGTAAACTTTCCAAACATTTCACTGTATTTAATATATTGTTCAAAATACATGGCCATAAATAAATTGTGACCATTCTATATATTGTCACAAATCCGCAGAATGTAAAATTTTTGGGATGTTACATTATGATGTAGGGTTTTTTTTTTTTTGTATTGATAGAATAGTGCTTAGTAAATAAATGAAGAAAGCATATATTGTATTACGATTTAATGTGGAACAAGTATCTCAAGAAAGCAGGAGTGCTTGTCAGGAGTAGAAAGCAGGAGTAAACAAATAGGCAAAAAAAAAATGAGATGTTATTCTGGCAGGTTACTGATTGTTAGTGGGGTAACCTTTCTTTTATATAATTGATGATGTGTTGAAATATAACTTAAAAAGGAGGGAAATTGTGAAACTAATTTTAAATTTCACACAGGTACTGATTTTCATGGAAAGTCTTCACCACAGGGCATGATGGCAGTTGTCTGGTGACAACAGAGTTCTATTTCACAGGCAGTAACTCTACAGTAATGGGCCTCCAGCCAGCCAGCTTCATCCGCATAGTGATCGAGTGTCCTGGTTCTTTTCAGGTCCCATGCCCTGGCCATAATTTTGAACTGGTCCAATGAATGGAAGGCAGAATCTTGAGCAAATGAACAGATGCTTAATAAGCAAAGCCAATAGAATACCCACAGAATGGGAGAAAATATTTGCAGGTTATCCAACTGATAGAGGCCTTATCTCTAGAATTTACAAAGAACTCAAAAGTCTAAACAATAAGAAGACAAATACCCAACTCACAAAATGGGGCACAGAGTTAAACAGGCAATTCACAGAGGAAGAGATACAAATGGCAAACACACACGTAAGAAAATGTTCATCATCCCTAATCATGAGAGAAATTCAAAACACAACAACTATGAGATTACACCTTACCCCAATAAGGATAAAAAACATCAAAAGGTCAAATGAAAATAAATGCTGGCGAGGATGTGGAAAAGCAGGGACACTCATTCACTGTTGGTGGGAATGCAGGATGGTACAACCACTTTGGAAAGCAATATGGAGACTCCTGAAAAAGCTGACTATAGAAATACCAACAGACCCAGTTATACCACTACTGGGCATGTACCCTAAAACCTTCAAACCACAAGCCAGAGAGATTTGCTCAACCATGTTTGTAGCAGCTCAATTCGTAATAGTGAAAAGCTGGAATCAACCCAGATATCCATCATTAGAAGAATGGATAACAAAGATGTGGTATATCTACACAATGGAATTCTATACAGCAGCAAGAAAAAAACGACATAAAGAAATTTGAGGAAAAATGGTTGAACCTGGCACAGATCATTCTCAGCGAACTTACCCAATCACAGAAAAAAAATTGACACATAGTCTCACTCATCTGCAACACCTAACCTGAATCTGCCCAAGATGCCTTACATACCCAGCAAGCACCTCATGGACTAGACAATAAGGTGGATGGGAGGGTGGGGAGGGAATCAAAGGGTGGAAAACAGTAATCCGGACCCAAACGGCAATGGTACCATAAAATTCTACTTCCTAAAAGACAGACCACATGGCTGAACCTTCACTAGACCCTTACAGGAAACACCTGAACCACAAGACACTGGAGAGGGTAGGATCAAGACTGACCTAAATCTCCTACATCTTCCCTCCCTCCCTCTCCCCCTCTCCCCTCTATCTCTCTCCTCTCTAACTCTTGTATATTAGTTATCATTTTCCTCAATTTCTTAGTGGACACTGACCTGTAACCCCCACTTCCAGCTTGGGCCTACCATCCACAATGAGCTTTTGATCAGAGAAACCTACAAGGTTTCCCAAAACAATGGCAGACTTCTGTCAGAGTACTTGATGACCCACCAAAGGCCAGTGATAAGACCCTATTGCTGAAGACGCCATACGCAGCTGACGCGTAAAATGGAATGACATGGCTGGAAGCCAGGAGAGAGTCAGTCCCCAGACAGTCAGTGTGTCTAGTGCCAGAAGGCGCTACATAGGCGACTGGGGGAAATGACCAAGATCTGTCCAAGCAACACATTGTTTAACCTAATTAGCAACAAATAACCGGATGTGATGCCCACCCAAGTTTAATAGTGGTACACAGCCATGGTGAGGAATCAATTGCTCTTGATTTGGCTAACTGATCCACTCAGTGGTACTAGACCCTTAGCTGGAGCTGGGAAACAAGTCAGAACCATACCCAAACACAAGCCCACTCTACAATATCAAGCTACCATCAATCCCGGGGTATAAGAGGGCCTACACCTATCAAACTGTCTATCAAAAAAGTAAGTGTTATCTCAATTTTCCAGGTGCTAACTTACTCTTCATTGGAGAATCTGCTTCTCTTTTTCAGATAGATGCAGATCCTAAGAAGAGAGCTGCCCCAACATACCTCAAAAGGGGCCCAACTGAAACTAAGGACAACTGGCAAAATAAGCAAGGGTGATGTTTTCCTGTGAACTGGATACCAGCACAAAGGGGAAGGAGATCAACGCAGAGAAAAATCAACTCCTACCAAATCAGAGAGCCAAAGCCTCAGAGGCCCCCAACACCTCAGCACTGAAGCAGACCAAAAATGAACCCAACATGGCTCAGGGAAATCTTGCGGAATAGGGGGCGGAAAGAATGTCAGAGTTACATGTTGGGTCATGATTTGCAGAGACATTTATCATACTAATAACTGGGGGCTAACTCCACAATACACGACCCATTTTCATTAACAAGGAGGGTCTAATGGGAGGGGGTAGTTCACAGATTAGCCTAATTAATGGTACCAAACTGCCTCTATTCACTGAAATGAAAACTAATAAATTAAATTAAAAAAAAATCTGATTCATTAGCACAGTATTTCACCTTTTTCTCAAATAAACTTCCTTCTGTATCAAATTAGCCATCAGGAGACTAGAGAAATTGCTTCTGAAACCGGGACACTTTAGTTAAGCACTAATTTTCTTGAAGGCAAAGCTTAAATTCAGAAAAGTAGGTGGCTTGTTCTATCTGGGTCATACATTTAATTATTTATGAAACCAATAGCTGAAACTCACTTTTGTCTTGTTTTCTTAGCACCATGGAAATCTCAGTAATTTACTTCAGCAATGTATGAAATCACTCAAGGCATCAATTTTCAAGTGTTTATGAGTAGATTGCCCTTAAGAAAAGAGAGTATTAATCACTAAGCCAACATATCCATTGGTTCCTTTGGCAGTGTTTTGTTGTATAGAAAATAAATACTTCCCCAGTTTCAATAGCTGGTCAACAACACATGACTCCAAAGCTGTAGAAGTTTGGACAAGGAAAGAATAGCTCAGATCAAAATACCTATGTTAGAAATTATAAGACTAAGGGTCTTGGCACTGGGAAGATGGCTCAGCAGTTAAAAGCACTTGCTTACAAAGCCTGCAAGTCCAGATTGAATTTCCAAGTCACCCCTGTAAGCTGCATGCAAAAAGTTGCACAAGCATCAAGTGTTTGCTTGCAGCAGGAGGTGGCCCTTGTGTGCCTGTAACTTCCCCTATTCACATGCAGTTAAATTAAATTAAAAAAAAAAAAATCTTTGAAGATGAGTCTGTGTTGCTACACATGGAAATTAGATATTGACCTGAAAGAATGTGAAGTGTTAGTCTAATGTATTCTGATGACAAGTCTGCCTATAAATCACATGAGAATTAGGTATCAAACTTTTCATACAATTTTGACTAATTCATTGTTTGGTTTATTGTGTTAGTCAACAGGTAAATCAGTACAGTAGAGTGATTGCCTCTAAAAAATAACCATTCATTTTTCATTCTTGGTAACTTTACTTAAATTCCCAGAGGAAAGAATTGTAAAATATTTTACATTACATCATTCAAATGCATTAATTTTCTTCTACTTGTGGTGAGAATTTACTGATAATTGTAGTTCCTTTCATGCTTTATCTAAAGTAATATTATTTTATGCAGAGCAAATTAAATTTCTTTAAACTTTCACCAGTATATCAATATGATTATAAGTGTATATATAAAGAAAGAATTACATAGTCCATTAAACACTTACAATTTCCACTGAAATGATTTTCAGTTCTTGCTTATAGTTGACATGATGGACGAGGTATAAATATATCCTATCTAAATAAAAGGGATGTGAAGCAGCAAATTCACAATTCATAATTATCTAAGAAATGTTTTTTTTTCCCCAGTGGTTATGTTTCCAAGATTTAGTATACAATTACCGTTTTCTGTCTTTTCTAAATTGCTTTCTGTAAGTTATAGAATATGAACAATTTGAATTAACTTCAAGTACATAGTTTGTCCATTAAAACTTGCTGGAGAAGCATTTCAGGTCTGCAATCATAGCCCTGCAGCTGTGCAAGGGGCTTGACTATTTATATACTGTTTGACATTCAGTGTGCTTCACAATGCCTACAAACAGGTTTTCAGAGATGTGGGCCATGGCTGAATTTAATCTTTGCAATAAAGGACATCTAATGGATTTAAATGTTAGTAAAAACGCTATGTACAATGTGAAGAATATTAATTGGAGAAAAAAGAAAAATAAAAAAAAGAAGAAAAAGGAAAACAAACAAACAAACAAACAAACAAAAAAAAAATACCAGGTCACAGCCAGAGGGCGTTTGTATTCATATAAGTATGATGCAGAAAACAGAGGAGTGGAATTTGGGTGAAATGCACAGATTCAGCAAATATTATGTAGAGGACAGTTTAGAAGAAAAGAGAAATAGTCAATGTGCTTTAATTAGCTCTTGTTATCTGGAACAACCCAGGAGCCAAGTTACTTAGATGCTTATAGTCTAAACTGTCTTCCTTAATGTATGAAATGGAAAAGTCACTATAAAATCGTGCAAGATTTTATAGGACCTGCTTTACCACCACCTAGTGTTAGAAGAAATCCCCACCAATTGACACTCACTTCCTAAACATATGCAGACCTTTTCTGATTCCCCATCCCATCCTGGTGAGCTCCACTCAAGTGACTGTAAATGACTGCTGTCCAATATAAATGTCATAAGTGGCTGCCTTCTTTTTAAAAATCACATGGTTCCATAAAATAGCTGAAAAGTGGGCTCCCTGCTGAAAGATTCCAGAGCACTGACTCCAAGAGATCTCAAGCATCCAGTGATAATCACCCTTACAAACCAAAAGTCCCTCGCTGCATGCTTTGTAATTGTTTTCTTTGAATATTTGTTCATTACTTCTCATTTATTCTTTTGTGAAAAAATATCACTGAATATCAGCACTTTTGTTACAAGCATGTTATTAAAAAATGTGTTGAACAAGGCAAATTAAATTTTATAATACATCAATGGAATATAAATAAACTAAAAGTATTCAGTACACTAACTTTGCAGAAATGGGGCCAAAGGGAAGCTATATCGAATTAGCAAATTTATACTTACCTTGATAAAGACATACATGTGATGTATTTAAATACAAGATAGTATATATTCAAATTCAAAAACAATAAAATTAAGCTAATTCTTTTTTGGTGACATATTTAAGTAGAAACAGGAGAAAGCTAGCTTCTTTCAGGCAGTTAGTTAGTGACAGAAGCCCAAAGAAGGAACAAGGAGATGTCATTCTGCCCATCTTGACAAAACTGAAACTTGAGTCTGATCTACAGGATGGCTGCCAGTGATTCTTCCAGCAAGATCTTCCAACTTCCTCAGCTCAACCTCTCTGCCTCTTGAGTACAAACCAATCAAGTCTCTGCTTACACTCCTCAGCATGATGACAAGGCTCACGCTGATTGGTTGTCTGAACCCTATAAAGAAGTTTACTTATATAGTCCCGTTCTCTCTACTTCTTGGACCTTTTACTGGCTCTGATCTCTATCTTCTATCCCTTTACCTGTCCTGAACACATGAGTCTGTCCTTGCTTCCCAGTCTGGATGGAAAAGGAGGAGGATACTTACATTGGCTTGGGTATTTTTCTTCTTGCCTCTTTCATGCTTTGGGGTACCCTCTCACTTTGATCATATGTAAGATTTATCTTGGATCTCTGAAACCTCTACTATCTCTTAATCCTTTCTGGCCTGTTATTTGAAGGGGCTTCTATGTTTGGTCACCTGTGTGTGTAACTGCCCCAGCCTTTACCTAGGTACCGATTTTGTATAAATAATCTGCATGGACTATTATTTCTCCCTATATAAGATCAATAATTTAAAATTAAGCCTTCTAGAGTCCATTATATCAATTCTTTGTTAAAAAATGAGGCAGAAAGTGGAGGAGGGAAAGAATTATCAAGGCTTATTGTCTGTAATTATGGAAGTTGTTTGGGGGACCACTCTTGAACCCCCAATATCTTGCATCAATATCATAAAGCTCTTATTATTTAATATATTACTTAGATTCTCTGTAGTGTAAATACATTAATGTGAGCTAAAATTACTTTATTTTAAATAATCAATTCTGGACAACTAGGAATTGGAATTAACTATGTTACCGTAGTAGTGGCAACATAGAAAATTTCATAAATCAAATAAAGAAGCACTGTTCACAGAGACAGATGGTAGAAACATAGTTAGAATTAGTTCACCATGGTTTTGAAGTCAGCAGAGCTTATCAATGCTTTCAAGTATGTTCTGATATTTCTCTTTTGATGGAAGCCATAGAATTATATATCTGGGTATTCACACAGGGGTGGGGGGACAATGGCAGGTGGGACGGTGTTCGCGGGTGGAGGTCCCCTGGGGAACTCTAGCCTGCAGGCCTGGGTCTATGCACAGGGTGGGGGTGGCAAGTGGGATGGCACCAGCTGTTGATCAGACAGACCTACAAGGTTTCCCAAAAGAAGACAAATGTCTTTCAGAGTACTTGATGATCCACCAAAGAGTAATGGTAAGACCCTACCGCCAAAGACACCATATGCTGTTGATTCAGAACATGGAAAGACCTGGCTGGACTCTGAAAGTCAGTCAGTCCCCAGAGAGCTCTTCTACTGCCACAGGTGCTGCATGAATGACTGGGGGAAAATGACCAACATCTGTCCAAGAAACTCATGGTCTAAGCTACTTATCAGCAAACAACCTGACATGAGGCTCACCAAAGTAAAATAATGTCACACAGCAACCATGGGTAACCAACTGCTCTGGATTTG